>NC_060270.1:34589495-34814410 GCF_021613505.1 Equus quagga | reverse complement strand
CTTTACAAGACAAAGGAAAAAAAAGTTAAAATGGTACCAGTGCCGGTAGGGTCCGGCCATGGGGCGGTCCCACAACTTTTAGATAAGAATCAAACCGGATTGAGTAAATGGCAGAAGTCACCGCTCAAATATTATTTTCAGCTAAAGACAAAGGAGGATTTTGGGGTGGGGGGTTAGTTACATGAGGTTGCCAGACAGTAAACAACTTAAGTTCTTGCCTTCCCCATTAAGAGTTTCCAGAGATAAAGCCATCCCCCCTTCCTCCTGGCGCAGAGAGGGAGGCATGGAGATTTCCTTCTCAAATGCAATTGTCTCTGATCAAAGGGCAAACAAATTCCACTCCTCGGAGCCTGCTTCTTATCTGTAGTTTTAAAAGTAACCAGCCTAAAAATCCTCATCATAAACTGTTTTAAAATTAAGCAGCCTAAAAATCCTCATCAGTGACTATAATTGGCCCTCGGTATTCGTGGGTTCTGCATCTGTGGATTCAACTAACCCCAAATCGAAAGGCCTACAATGGCTCTGTCTGTACTGAAGATGTACAAACGTTTTTTTCTTGTCATTATTCCCTAAACAACACAGGATAACAACTATTTACATAGCATTTACATTGCGTTAGGTATTATAAGTAATCTAGAGATGATCTAAAGTACATGGGAGGATGTGCATAGGTTATATGCAAATGCTATGCCATTTTCTGTGAAAGACTGGAGCATCCACAGATTTGGTATCTGTGGGGGTGCTGGAACCAATCTCCCATGGATACCGAGGGACAACTGTACTAATGTTCTTCCTTCTGAGAGGTCTCTGAGGATGACTGAGTTACTATTTGCCAAGAGATTTGAGAACCTAAGGCAAGTGACACTGAGCTGCTCACCAACTATGACAAGGTGTCTGCATAAACACCCATCCTTCTGTTCTTGCCAGATCTTTGTGGGTGGCAGAGTTTGGAATAATTTCATTACCAAAGTCCATCAGACTTGCCAGTGTCTCTCTAAGACTGCCTTTTTCATAATCATTGTGTTTGTTTATCTGAAATGGAATTCATATAGATAAGGAATGGGGATAGTGCAAGGGTAGCTATTAACCATTCAAAAGACAACACAATGGGAATGAATCATCTACCCCCAAGCCCTGATTCTGAGGCTTGTTTTTGCATTGTTTTTATCCTCTAAATAAAAAGAAGGGAAAAATTCTAAGAAAGATAAGCTCCTTATGGCTAGTAAAGTTGAGAATCATCATGATACAATGTTTAGACCACAAGTCTGGGATGGAAGTGGGAACAATTCAGAAATGCTGTGCCAAATTCTCCTTTTGTTCTTTGGCTTGCAGTATGTTAGGACCAAGGGTATTTGAAAGATCAGCATTTTATAGGCTGAGAAATGAAGACCTAGAGAAGGAATATGATGAATACATGAAAAGCAATAAGAAAAGTGTGTGTGTGCATGAATATACATACATACATATGTATATATGTTGAGGTATATGAGGAAGCCATTTGGTTTAAAACTAATTTGGCCTGACCTGTTTTTATCCAGAAAGGCCTAATGTGGCCTGCCAAGCATGCCTTGTGTCTCTGCTTTAAACATTTACAAAGCAAAGAATGATGCCTTTAAAGATACGGATGAGTGCCTCCCCCCATATAAGCGTTTCTTTAAAGATACGCGTTTCTTCCCAGAAACTAATGGTCAAACTGACCCATTGTGCAGATGTTGTGACCACTGATCTGCTGTGTTAGCAAAACATCTTGTGACTGTAGGAAAAAGAGAGATTCCTATCATGTTTGATGTATGTTCTTGTTCCAACACGTTATATAACCACACTGTACACCTTACTTCTTCAGAATGACTCCTTCCTTGGTGAAGGTGCTCGCTCGTGCTATATAGTCCTCAGACTGACTCATATAATAAATGCATCCTAATTTTGATTTATAGATTGATTATTAACTATTTGTGTTGATGTTTCTGGCGTAGTCACAGCAGGATTTCACAGTAACCCAATGGAGACCACCTGGAATCTACATTGAACCAGCATTCAGTACCAATGAACACCCCCCAACCCCAGCACAGCTTCTCTGCATTCTTCAAGCACCCCAGTGAGTTTTCATGAAACCTGGGCCTCCTTATTTTGTGTATAATGTCTAAGAGTTTTATATGAACTCTTTAAGGTCTTAAGACTAGAAATGGTACTGGTACATGTCCTAGGTAAAAGAAACCTAGGAGAAATTTCCTAGGCCAAAGGAGCCTAGGGGGAACTTTGGAGTAAATGGGGCAGGCTGACCTATTTAATTTGGTTTGAAATTGGAAATAACTGTGCCTGTAAAGTGTGAACAAATTGTTTGATAGAGAAATGAGAGTCTGAACTTGCTCAGCTCTGAAGAGAAGGAAGACTGGCTCTTTCCAGCTGAAAGGTGTTCTCAGGTGACTGAGAACCTAGTGGTAGTGTCAGAGGATCAACCCTTGTGACACATAGTGGTCCGATTTGGAACTCCATTATGATCATTCATGTTAGTTAATTAAAGGCTTGTCTGGGGATGCACGCATAAATATTTGTTGTTGAGCTCTTTGAGCCCCCAAGGCAGTTTTAGATTGCTAGCAGGAGAAACCAAGGCATTTAAGATGGTGTTCATGACCTTTTATAGGGATTGGCACTCACAAACAGCACATTTATGACCCACTACATTGTCCCTAGAAATTGTTCAAACTTTGTAGTAAAACAAAACTAAAAGAAAATGGGAAATCGCACTTCTAAAAGCTGACCAGTTTCCAAACAGGCAGCCTCTCCTTGGACCTCTGGCTACTTGCAAGTGCGTGACAAAATGAGGATAACTGTAAATGAATCCTTAGATCAAGATAAACCAGGATAACTTAAAATTACAGTAGCCACTAGGGCTTCTTTGAGTTTCCAAAACTTGTCTTTTGCATACTAGGTTTAAGAGCTGCAGAACAGAGAAAACTTTAATCTCTAAAGAGTCAAGCACACCACCTACCAGCACAATTGCTTAAAAACTAAACATTCTGGAAGCTGTAAATACTTCCAAAGAATGGCAAAATCTTACTAAGCTTGTTTCATGTACTGAGGGCTTGGCTTGATAATTTTTGGGTTGGAAGCCTCAAAATACGGTTGGACAAAAATACGGTTGCACCCATTTTGTGGTCAGTGATGGTTGGTCAGAAATGCTGGTTGCATTCCATTTGTAGCTAAGGTTCCTACCAAACTGTCATCAGCCTCAGTGGAGTTATATTGGCCATTGGAAGGAATGTTCCAATTAGATAATATCATTTAGGAAGAGCACTTAAAAGCAAAGGCTTCAAAATTGCAAAATAACCTTGTTGAAAGTTTTGTTGCAAAAAGCAAAAAAATTAAGTTATAAGAGGTACCTAAAATAAAAGTCTACTAAGTCATCACTTACAGGCACTCCTGTAATCTACCTTCAAAGAAGAGCCCAATATGAGCCCCTCTCAGAGTTAACTGGGACACTGAGAGACTTTCTTAGAAACTGCTTTGTTAAAGATTAATGGAGTTGTTCAATACTGCCAAGTATAGATACTGTTTGTTCCAGCTGAAGCCTGATAAGATATTTGAAGGGATTTAGTAACTTACATCAGAAATTTGGCCAAATTGGAAGCTGATAGAGCCTAATAGGATTTTTTTTAGGCTTCTTCCTTCAGTTAAAATAAAACTAAGTACTCAGAGAGAAAGAAGCAGCTTAAGGATGATGTAATTGGATAGGTAAATCAACCGTAATATCATTTAAGTTACAACACAATTTCTGAGGAATTAAAAGAGACTGTCCTTACCTTACAAATCTTCACAAAACTGCAAGTGCAGTTCTAGAGGCAGTTCAGATTCTACCCTTTTTCTTCATCTCAAAAAGCTCGTAACCTCTCTAGGAACTGTTATCTAGACCATCACCAATTCCTAAGACTCAAGAAAAGAAGAAGGGAAAAGAAAGGAAAAATGGCTATAGAAGCACCCTTGCTCAAAATCTAGCATCTTAAGTGTCTTCTTCACAAACATTGGTAGAAAAGGCTTTAGCCGTCTAAGCAGATAACCTCAATTTATTCCAGCTTCCAGAAACAAAATTTGGATTCAACTATTCTTACATAACTAGTGAGCTTTGTATTACTGTACCTAATTCATGGCAGTAATTTTAAAATAATAGCTGTGGAGTCTCTGTGTATGTGTGTCTATATATATGTTATATATATGTGTGATATTTTTTACCTCTGGATGAGATAATTTCTAAAAGAGCTCTCTTTAATTGCCTTAAAGTAAGTGCTTATATAAATGTAATGGAAATTAACCCAAATGTCTTTCCATTTAACATGATATAAAACAATCTTTGCAAAGCAAAGAAATAACTTAGATTAATAGTTGACTTTGCCTAATGTCTCAAGAAGCTTCATAGGCAATATAAATGTTATTATTGGGACTAAGTAAAACTAAGTAGATATGAAAGAGATAAAATATTAGACATTAATTACTAAACATAGATTTATCTATCTAGCTTCATATTTCAGAGAAACTAGAAAAAACTTGGGTTTATTAATAAACATGTTTTGTGCCATGCTGAGAAATTTTCTGTGAGAAGGCACATGCTTCTAAACAGTATCTGTGGGTCTGCCAATCCAGAGGAGGCCAATATAAAAAATTATTGAAAGTAACATGTATATTTTCAGTAAAGAAGGCAAAAGGAATGGAGATTTTTTTTCATTTGTTAAGAATGAAATTTATCCTAAAGTACTAGGAAGGAAGGAAGACATGGGACAAGTTCTGAATGTAAAAAGAAAGTTATAGAAGGTTTGTGGAAGAGGAACCCCGAGAAAAGAGTTTTGTGCTTGGTCAAGTTGGCTAAGATTGACATGAACTTAAGTGAGTAAGTTAAGTAAGCTGGTGCAAAAATTAGAATTTGGTTTCCTTTCTCTTAAAAGGGTAATTTTCTTGGAGTTTTGGTCTGCTCTTGATAAAGAGATTATGAAAGCTTTCTTCTTTACTTTTGAGTAATCTACCAGAAGGGTAGGGATTTTATGTTTTATCAAAATAAATTCCCTGTATTGTTTTTATCAGGTCTTTAATCATAGGAGCTACGGTTTTTCTTACAGCTATTTGATTTTCTGTATTTGCCTGAAAATCTTTAATTGTCACCATGGCTAAGTGGATAACTAAGCATTATTTCACAGCAAGCTATGATCTTGTTTAACCAAGTGTTTTAAAACCTTTTCATATTTTTGACAAGCTTCCCAAAAATTCACATCCTAAATGAAGTCTTTCTTTTGACTTAAAAGTAACTTTGAGAATTTCTAGTGGGGCCCTGGGACTTCTCAAAGAATTTGTTCTCTCCCTGTAAAGAGGGAGACACTAAACTAATTAGGCTTGTTTGGTATGTAAAATCCCTAGGAAACATTGTCAAATAAGTGATGCTAAGCTTCATTTATGGATATTCTTGCATGCATATATATTGTTAACATCAGTGTATTAGAAATTATATGAAATTTTTGAAAAATTTCTTATATGTCCTGGTATAATGTTATCACTTGTAATTCTAGTCATTATCTTAATCCTGCTACCTTAATTCAAGCACCACAGGAGGAAAAGGACCATGACTGCATTTTATTATATAATTTGGTTCACAGATGGGTCTTACTTAGAAGGTGAGCAGAGAAATTACTGGGCTGGATATCCTGTCCATCCTTGAGAATGCCCACTACTTTCCATTAACCTTGCTAACCCAGTAAAACATTTCCTTCTAAAGGCTCAAGAAATTGCCATGGAAGAAGAGGAACAAATGTGACAACAAAAAGGGGGAATTTTTGATACCACCATGCAGATGTGGCTCAGGCCCAATAAAAATAGTGCCTATTGGATGACAATTGCTACTGCTCCCGCATATTCATCAATTAACCCATTGGGAACCTGAAATGAGGATTTTATAGGGAAAACAATACTTTCAGAAACTTTCTCCCACAGTAGCTCATAAAGCCTATGCTCATTGTGCTATACGCCCAAAGGATAATCCAGGAAAACCACTCATGGGTCACAAGGCCACTTTCCCCTTCCCAAGGGACCCTTTGAGGTATGGCAGTCGGACTTTGTTCAAATGCCACCCTCTCAAGGGTATAAGTATATCTTAGTAGTGATCTGTATGTTCTTGCGTTGGGTTGGGGCCTTTCCTTGTAGAAGGGCAATGGCTTTAGCAGTAGGTAAATTATTATTGGAATGGACAACTTCTGTTTGGGGAATTCCTACTAGATTACACAGTGACCAGGGAACTGATTTCACTGGACAAATAATCAAATCTATTTGTAATATTTGGTCAATAATGCGGCATTTTAACTAATGGCACAATTCAAACTCAATTGGCAAAGCTTTCAGAAGCATTTAATCTCTCATGGCCAAAAGCTCTTCCACTAGTGCTCCACAATCTTACACCTGTTGGTAAACATTTGCTGTCTCCCTTTGAAATAATAATAGGACAATTTATGCAATTAGATGAGGGACTATATGAACCAACTTTGCTCAAGGGAAATATATTACATTATTGTCAGGATCTCACTGAGACACTTAAAAGAAATGAAATGTTGGTAGCTGATTCCTTTCACAGTGAGCTCCTGAGAGATGAAGACCTTAAGGATCATGGACTACAATCTGGAGATTTTGTTTATTGGAAAACACACCAGAAAACGACTCTTTACAGCCCCATTGGAAAGGACCATCCTAGGATGAGAAGATAGAATCTGTTACAGACAACTGTCCCAAGACTCTGGACCAGGCCTGTATTCCCAACCTTGTATGTCCTCATTTAAATCCTTGTAATGCTTAAACTGTATACCCATTTTATAATTGCTACAATAATTGCTCTTGGTGAGTGAGTTCTTGGACCACATCTGTTCTATAATTATAAACAATGTAATTATAAAAAGTCATGTTAAAGCACATGTGCGATGTACAACAATCTAAAATTAATTGAAAAATTATGTAACCTATGAAATACTTTCTCTGTTAATATATGTTTCTATGCTTGTCCACAATATCTAATTGTTTTCCCCTAATGTGGATAACTGGGCAAATCAATGAAATAAAAGCCTAGCACCAAGGGACATGATGGACCCAGGGCAAGCAGCAACCACCCTGACACTGAGAAACAATATTTTGATCATCAATGCTTTCTATCAAAAGATTATTGATCAAAAGGGGAAAAATGATGAATAAATGAAAGCAATAAGAAAAGATATATATATATATCAGGAAGCCATTTGGTTTAAAACTAATATGGCTTGACCTTGTTTTTTCCAGAAAGGCCTGACGTGGCCTGTCAAGCATGCATTGTACATCTGCTTAAATCATTTACAAAGCAGAGAATGATGCCTTTAAAGATAGGGATGTGTGCCTTCCTCCCCCCCCCCCCCATATATGCATTCTTTTAAGGATAAGCCTGTCTTCCCAGAAATTAAGGGTCAAATTGACCTACTGTGTATATTTTATGACCCCTGACCTACTGAACACTGACCTGCTGTGCTCATCTTGTGACCAGTGAACTGCTGTGCTAGCAAGACATCTTGTGGCTGTGGTAAAAAGAGATATTCTTGTCATATTTGATGTATGTTTCTTGTCCCAAGATGGTATATAACCACAGTGTACACCACACTTCTCCAGAGTCCTTCCTTCCTTGGTGAAGGTGCTCTCTCAGGCTGTGTAGTCCTCAGACTGTTTCATATAATAAACTCACCCCAATTTTGATTTATAGATTGATTATTTGTGTCAACAAATCTAATTTGCCCAAGTTCACACAGATGTGTTGAGGCACATGATTTCGTGATTTATAGGGGATGAAGCAGGAGGAGCAAAGCTCTAAGATGTGAGAGATAGTACCTTGTCTGCTGAACTATCCCAGTGGTGAGGGATATTTCTCTGAGACTTGAGCTACAAAATAGAGCAGAGGCAGGAAGGAGTAATTTCAGCCTACTTCCTCTCTTCTCAGATTAAGCCTTTGCCTCTTCCCTCCCAAGATTTTGCCCTCAAGGCCTCCAAGACCTGCTGTCATTTCCTGCTGACCCTACTCCCCAACATTTTCCCCATGTGCTATCTCCTTACTCCTCCTCAGAAATAATAATAAAATAGCCATTTTTATCAAACATCCATTAGAATTGCCAAGCCCAGAGCACTCCACTTCTAATATCTTAATTAGTCTTCACCCAACAGTATGGCCAGTATTGTTATCCTCATTTAATAAATGGGGCAACTGAGGCTCATTGGGTACTGAGATTGAGTAAACAAGATCCCACAGCTGGTGACAACAGAGCTGGAAATCTTACTCCTAAACTTTCCTCTTAAGTACTGTGCTTTGCAGTCTCCCACACTCAACACCATTTTCTCAAAACCATGCCTTCTTTCATCCTGTTTCCCTCCCTGGTGACTAAATTCTACTTCTAGATAAGTGGGGCCCATTTCCATTGGACCCAAACTGGAATTAGAAAATCTGAGACAAGCAAGGGAATGGAGCAGTTGCATTCAGAGCCAAGAGAGATCTAAATATCTGATTTCGTGGACATTATGGGCTGCCTGTCTAGCATTTATTTTCTACTTTCTCCTTACAAAGATCAAATCTTTTCAGGAATTAACCTTTCTCTTACAAGGCTCACATGCTTCACCCCCAGCTCCAAGGAAAGGCCTCATTTGTCCAAGGGAAATCACATACCCCCGTCCAGTGATTGGTTCATAAATGAGCATCTGACACAAAATTGGTCAATGAGATGCAAGAAGAAGTTTGCAGGGAGCTGCTGGGAAAGTTCTTTCTCACTTTTCAAATAGAATTTAAAAGAGGTAACCCTTTTCTTCTCTCTGGACAGCTCACGCCCAGGATTAAAGTCTGGAATGTCTACAGCTGTCTCATTAGTAGGCTGAGATGAAACTTCAGAGGAAGGTAGAGCCAGGGCCACAGGCGTATGTGAACCCTCGATGTTTGCCTTACTGCTGGACTCTCTCATAGGAGCCAATAAATTTCCCATCTGTTTAAGCCACACAGAATCCAGGGATGAAGACTGAATCAAGAGTCAAGCAGACAATCCAATGGAAACATTAATCTGAAAGAGCTGGTAGGGAAGCAGAATATGTGGCAAAACAATGGGAGAGGAATAAAGATACCAGCACAGAGGAGGTTGCTGGGAGTGGAGAGTCTGAAGCAAAATCTAAAGAGATTCCTGGGACGTTGTTTCTGGGCTGTTTGTTGAGCAACTGATCCAATGGATATGAGCTTATTCTGACTCCGGGAATTCTCTTTCTCCTCTCAGTCCAAATCCCAGCCATCCTTCAAGCCCTAGCTCAAAGCTTACCTCCCATGCCCTGGGCCTTGTTTACTTCCCTCTGCTGAGACTTCTTTGGGATCTCTCTTCTTCAAAGAACATCTGTCATGCAGAATCTCTATGCATCTTTGGGTGAAAGTCTTGTCTTTTAAGGCCAAATGAAGTGGTATGTTTCTTTGTTTGTTTCTTCTCCCACAGAGCTGACCCCAGAGTTATTCCCAGAAATCACAAGAAAGTGAATGGGTTTGTACAAGATAGCGTGCTAAAGTTCATTAGTGAGGGAATCTCAGTGTTCATAATGAAATCCTCTGTCAACATGGCTCCTGAGTGCTGTCCCTCCCTAGGTGCTTGGTCATATAGTGCTGTCTCACAGCTAGCTTCAATGGGGAGCACCCCTCTTCCATTCCCAGGCTGTGCTGAGAAAGACCACAGCCCTGGGTCATAGAGAAGTTCCCAGAAATGATGGGAAAGGTGAAGGGCAATAGGACCACTCTGAACTTGTTTAGTACTTGGAATTGTGGAACATCTGAGCTGAAAGGAAGCTTAAAATTCACAGAACCACACTTTTTTTTTCAGTAGGGGAAACTGAGGCAGAAAGTGGAAGGAACCTGCCCAAGGTTCTATGTTTAAAGTGACCTTTAAACAATCCCCATCGAAAGGATGAAGAAACCGGAGCAACTCAGTCTATCATTTCCCTAAACACAACTCATTATTTTTTACGTCTCCTTATCACTAAAAAGCTGGGCAATTTGATGCTAACCAAAAAAGTTTTCTAAATAAGTGGCCATTTTTAAAGCACTAATCACTCATATTCCTATACACCTCTATAATTAAAAACAAAACAAAACATTTTTATAGCCTGGGCTTTCTTAAAATAGTTTTCTGGGGGTAGAGATTGTTGCTTCTACTTTAGGAAGGTAGGAACCAATCTCAGCTCCTAGCCAGGGTCCCCCTTCAGATTCAGACCTGGAATTCCAGCTCCTTTGCCTGCTCCTGCATACGTTCCTTTCTTTCCCCATGGGACTGAGAAACGTCAACTTTGAAAACCAGTTCGATGCCTCTAGTGTTTCCAAACCCCAATTTCCCTTCACAGTGGCAGAGCTCCTGGCTTTTCATCAGCCCAGCTCTAATTCTAGACTTTGGGTCTAGACACCCCCTCCTTGTCTTTAGTTGACAGTGGACCCTTTTTAATGAGGTAGCCCAGAAAATACGGCCAAGTGTCTTCAATATTAATAACTTAATTTGTTTCCAAAACTTAGAGAGGGTGTCATGAAAATTAATGAGTGTGCTGGTGGAAATCAATTGTTTTCTGCAAAAGGTTCTCTAGAGTCATTGTGTAGGAAATTATATGGACTTTTTTTTTGCATCTGGGATAATAAGTTTCTAGCTAAAGGGTATCTTTTGATTATACTTATGACACAGAAAATGGAGACTTAGTAAAAATATTCTGGTCTTTTTTTTTTGAAGAAAGAAGAAGTTTGGAGAAAAATAATCCCAAAGACTGAAAACTCAAAGGAATCATTTCAATCAAATGTTTCTCATGACTTTGGCTTGGGTATCTGGATTCCTCTTCAATCCTTGCACCTTTATACTCACAGCTGTGGTAAGTGGGGTTCTTACTGAGCTGGACACAGAGCTAGACTCAGAGAGAAAGAGAGATCTGCAGTAGGTCCCACAGTCCAGTTAGTAGAAGAGGTCCCTGATCCCCAGCCCATAATTTTTGCTGTAGTATATTGTCTGTCTTTCCTGCTCTCTCTTAAAAAAGAAAAAATTCAAATACTGAAACTGAGCATGGCGGTAGAAGTTAGCAATGTATTCATTTGTTCTGGTAAAATTTCCAAATTAATGTATTTTAATTCCATTGAATTAAGATCACAATCTTTTCCCACTCTGAATCCCCCCACATCTCAAATCCCCCAGTAGCAGGTGGCATCAGATGGGCTGTAGGCTTTTTTGGGGTCCCTCTATGAGGATGTTGAACAGGAGATACATTTAGTCTGGATTGAGTGGGACACTTTATGTCTTTCACATATCTGAACACGAATAAAATGCACAATTTTATGCAGAAATTTGGTAACATTTAAATACTCAATTTTTACTGCAATTTGAAAAGACATATTGGAACAGTTCAGTAAATCAAGTGAGAATTTACTGACTTTTGATTTGGACGTACATGAAGGTTACCTTGTTTCATCCTTTAAAAAATTATTTATTGAAGAATTGAAGGAAAATTCAGATAAAAATTAGTGAATATTTATGAAACCATTTTCTCAACTTTTTTGTATGTTTGAAAATTTTCAGAATAAAAATTTGGAGACTTTTAAAAAAATTTATGAAACAGAACAGTAGTGAAAAGACAAGCAAGGAAATTGATAGAAATTTTCTGATATTGAGAGGCAAACTATAACAAAACTAAAAAATACTAAATGAAGCAATTTATTAAGAAGAAGAGAGAACTTTTCAATAAAATTCTTGAATAAGTTCTTGGATTGTTTGATAATATGATTAACAAAGTGAAGTGAATCATATAAACACATTAGAAAATTTAAAAATATCCTGTAGACTTGACATGGAATAATAATATCAATAAAAGATAATATAAAACTGATAATATGCGCCACAACAAGGGCATCAGCAATAAACTCATTAAAGAGTAGTTTGATTCAGAATATTTAAGTTGAGTCACTGTACAAGAAATCTGAAATGCCCTGAAAACTTCCTGCTCACATGTGAAGGAAACTTGGTAAAAGTTCCCCCATTTGACAACAATCCTAAAATTTTATATGGCATTATTAATAAAGAGTTATAAAGTGTAAAGGAACATTCCTAAACTGTCAATAATTTTTCCAAAAATTGATTAACCAAATTAGGGGAAAGCTATGTTATCTTTCTATTCTTTCTGTAGTAAGTGATGTTACAAAATTAAATAAAAATTTGATCAAATTTTAGGAAAAGTATTATAGAGATGTCACTCTATGTCATTTTTCTGGATTTTGTGGTATCTGCCAGCATGTTAAAATTTGTTATTTGTTTTGGTTTCTTTTTTCATTCTAAATGAACACTCACTTTCTCCTCTAAGTTTGTATTCTTTTTCTTAAAGAGGGCTGATCATATTTTATAGGCTTTGGACCCCGCCAAACCTGCTGCCTTCTGGCAGTGACAGAGGGAGAGGCTGAGGTGGAGTCAGGGAGGAGGGGGTGATATTTACTGGGACCTGAGGTATAGGTGCAATTTATGGAGTAAAGTGAAAAGAGAGAGTATCTTGGTGGCCAGTGACGCCAAAGTGAATGTTGGCTGCATCAGGTTACTTTGTAAATAGAAGGAGAGGTGAAGAGCGGATTGGGTGATTTCCAAAGGCTGTAAATAACAATGACAATAATAATTTTTACTATTACTGAGCACTAATTATATGTCATGCATTACATCAGAGGTCGCAAACTATGGCCCATGAAGAAAATCTGGCCCGCTCCCTGTTTTGTAAACAAAGTTTTATTGTCAAACAGCTACAACTATTCGTTTAGGTATTGTCTATGATTACCTTTGTGCTACCATAGCAGAGTTGAGTAATCATGACAGAGACCACATGGTTTGTAAAATCTAAAATATTTACTATCTGGCTCTTAGCAGTAAACGTTTGCAAACCCCTGCAATATGCGGTCATTGACTCTGTGGTAGATTATATTTTCCAAATATGTCCACATGGCATCTTCTAACCCACATGCCTCGCTGAAAATGTGACCTTCTCACCCCACCTCCATCTACAGATGGATACTACCTGTGGGTGGGCCCTGTGGCTGCTTTGACCAATAACATAGGATGGAAGTGATGCTATGTCATTCCAGGTAAAGTTTCTGCTTCCTGCCTATTGGAAGCTAGCCACCACGTAAGAAGTACAACTACCAGAGACCACCATGTCGTGAGAGGCTCAGATCTCATGGAAAGGCCCTTAAAAATGAGATGCCATGTGAAGAGAGAGAACAAGGGTCATGGAGACACCAGACTGTGAGTGAAGAAGTTGTCTTGGAAAGAGACCCTCCAGCATCTGGTGCCTGTGCTGACATGATGTGGATCAGACACAGACCACCGAACAAACCCTTCCAGAATTTCTGAGCCACAGAATCATTAGATGTAATAAAATGGTTGTTTTTATCCATTAAGTTTGAGGTAGTTTTTAATGCAGCAATGGATAATTGAAACAGTTTCATACTATCCTCATTAGTTCTCCATGAGATAAGAATTATTAGTCCCAACTTATGTATAAGAGAACCAAAGTTTGGAGAAATCAAATTATATGCCCATGTCACACAGCTGATAAATGACAGAGCCAGAGTTCAAACCTGAGTCTATCAGACTTCAAAGCCCAGATACCTGATAATGCCCACCAGTGCTGACATTCTGTGTGCTGAAAGCTGACAAAGCTGAGACAATGGGTCAAGCAGGAGGCTCCTGCGAAGGTCATACTCCCAGCCATAGTGGAGTTATATTCAAGCAGTTTTCAGTACAGCTTCCACAGATCAGAGCAACTAATGCTATGCCATACATTTGTCCCTTGGCACTTCGCCTGACAACATTTCTTTTTGATCCATGATATGTTTTTATTTGCTTCAAAGGTACAATTGTTTTCTAAAATGCTTTCCTTTTAAACAGCTTTATTGAGATATAAAACACATACCATAAAATCCACCCATTATAAATGATTTCTAGTAAATTTACACAGTTGTGCAACCATCACCACAATCCATTTTAGAACATTTCCAAATGTTCTGAATGTTCCAAATGTTCCAAATGAGTGAACATTTCCTAAAAAGATTCCTCATGCCAGATTGTGGTCAATTCCCTCTCCCACAGCTCCCTCCCAGCAACCACTAATCTGTTTTCTGTTTCCATAAGTTTGCCTTTACTAAAAATGTCATATAAATGGAAGCACGTGATATGTGGTTTGTTGTATTTCACTTCTTTTGATTAGCATTTATCAGTAGTTGGTTCTTTTAATTTCTGAGACGTATTCTATTGTATGGATATACCACATTTTCTTCTATATTCACCAGTTGATGATTGGAGGACTGGTTCCAATTTGGAGTTGCACTAATGGGGGCATTTAGTCAGTATTTGGTTGCTTAAGAAGATTCATAGGACCCAAAATGACAATGCTTAGAAGCCATGGTTTATTGCAGGAAAAGGATACAAAAATATAGCAACATTATTCAAGTAAAGACCTCAAGCACTTCCTCCACATTCTTCAGAGTCAAGAAGGTTGCCCAATGTTGGAGAAAAGTTGGGAGAAGTTAAAGTGATTATTTTGGGTCCAAGGGATCTTCATCCTCCTGACCTTATAGGTAGGATCCAAAAATTCCTCCTGCTTCAGTATCTAGGTGGCAGGGTGTGGAAACAAATAAAGACCACCCAAACAAAGACAGGCAAAAGTTATTCAGAGCTTGCTTTAGCAAGAGAGTGAGCGACCATCATGCGTTTGGCAGAGACTCAAAGACAGGAAGGAGAGTGTGAAAGCTTGATAGTGGACAAAAGGGGAGGCTTCAAGTAGGTCCTGATTAGAGGTTGTTGGTATGTGGAAGCTAAATGAGGGCTAACTAGAAGAGGGACATCCTATGTGATTGGTTAGAGGAACATATTTAGCTTTCTCTGATTGGTCCTAAGTCAGAAGCAGGGAGGGAGGAGGGAAAATTAGGGAAGCTGGCAATTATTGATGAGGTCCTGACTATTTTGGGTCCAATCGCTGCAGAGGTTGTGGGTCAGAATTCTATTTGTACATATGGTCTGCCCACTGATCATTTGCATATTCAGTCATTCGAGGGCCAGTCTTCTCCTAGAGTCCCGTCCTTCTAACTCCAGCACGTGGGTTCCGAGGCAACAAGTCTATAGTGCTTTAGGAGAAAGGCATTTGTTGTCAAAAGACATAACTCTACTCCATGGAAAAATCACTTCACTTCTCTGAGACATGCTCTCTGCACGTAGAATGAACATAATGATAGTAATGCTTGTTCTTTTACCTTGTAGGGTTTGCACTAAGGTTTTTCATCTGTTCCCATATCCATGCCCTTTGCCACATGACTTTGTAGTTCCTACCACAAAAGGGGAAGAGGATATTTTCCCACCCCACGACTCTGAGGTTAGCCATATAACCAGTTTTGGCCAATAAAATGAAATAGAAGTGACAGTATGACAGTTCTGAGCTTAGCTCTTAAAAGGCCTTGTGTGTTTCTACTTGCTCTCATGAGCTTCCACCATCATTGTGAGCAGATCATGCCCAGGTTAGCTCACTGGTCCCAGAGGGTAGAACATAGTTTACTTGTCCCAGTTGAGTTATCCTACGTCACCTGGCCCCCAGTCAACCCCGAGACCTATGAGCAAGCCCAGCTGAGGTGAGCAGAGCCATCCAACTGAGCTCCACTTGAGGAGTGTAAATGATTCTGTTTTTCAAGCCACTAACATTTGCAGTGGTTTCATAGGTAGCAAAAGCTAATATACACAAGGTTGTCATATCATCTAATAATATAATGGATGTGGAAATATTTTGGAAACTGTAAACTACTCTGCAAAATGATTTATCCTTATTTTTTGTTTCCATATGACCTTATTTTCAGTTATTTGTGAATTAATCTCTATGAAATATTGCTGGCAAAATTTAAGATGCAGTCTTCTGTGAGGTATTCAGACATATATTTATTCCCTAAATATTTTTTGAACACCAGCTATGTGTCCTGTAGAATACAGAAAATCTTTTGAAATCCAAAGAAATATCTTTCTATCAGAGAACTTTCAGATGCTGAAGAGATTTGGGGTGAGTGGGGAAAGATATGGACTTTGAATTCTTGAAGAAGTAGGTCAGATGCTGGTCCCCCTCATCCTATGGTGGACATTTATTCTGCATCCTGCTCTCCTTAGTAGTGAAGAAAGAGCCAAAGTCCTCTCCCTAGGTGGTGGAGAGCACAGAATTCTTTTGAGAGTACAATGTAGAACATCTTGCATCTGGGAAAGACTAGGGAGGAGGGCTTCACTGCACCTATAGCTCTGGGTCCAGAGTAATTACTGGAGGACCTTCAGTCCTTGTCATTTACATCTTCTGAAATTAAAACATTTTTTCAAAGCTTGGTTCAAGTTTTACCTCCTCCAAGCAGCCTTGTTTCCTGAGGCCCTATGGGTATTATCTTTTCTCTTCGCAACTGGGATAAACTTTCTTTGATACCTCTATCTTAGCCTCATACTCCACTGCTTACGCAAAAACATGAGCCTAGTAAACTAGAAGGATTTTGACCTGGAATGGCTGTGACAGCTGGGTGCAGCTTGAACCTGGAGAGAGTAGCTCATGGCAAGGTTAGGATGAAGAAAGCAGGTCGTGGGGAAGCTGGTCTCCATGACAGTCCTTGGGGGAGTCAGGAGGTCAAAAGTTGGGCTGAGACCACTATGGCTACATCAGGGTCTTAGAAAGAATTTACCTCTGGCTAGGAATCTGAGGGCCACACCTGTTTGGAAGTGCTTACCTTCTGCCTTCAATCTCAGGTTCTTTAAATGACCAGGGCCCAGCCAAGTGGGGCTCCATTGACATGTTCCTCAGATGCTCAAATCACATCTTGGACTTTCTTGGGACCAACTCTTATTTTAGATGACTAGTGCTTCTGCAAGATACAATTTAGAACATTGGCTTTACTAGACAATTAAGTTTAATTACTGAATTTTAGAGAGGGATGCCTCCAGATCCTCAACATCTTGGAAGGCATTACAAATACAGTGGTTTGTGCTTGTAATAATTTTTATTAAAGAACTAATTCACTTATGATGATTTTGACAGGAATAAAATATGCAAATAAATCCACTTTTACTTAATTGTTGAAAGGATCCCTTTCAATAATAAAAAGAGAATCAGACAGATCTTTAAAATGCCTGAAAGAAATGTTTTGAAATGAGTTGGATTTTCTTAGCTTCAACTAATGGTTTACCTTATAGTCTTGAGTAGACTTGTATGCGCCTGTCTCATCCAGTAGGCTCTTTTCTCCTGAAAAGCAGGAATTGTCTCAGCTCTATCTGCATCTTCTCTGTGGCTAGCATAGTGCCTGGCACACAGTGAAAACTCAGAAAATACTTTTGCTGTCTTGAAATGTTATCACCACCTGCTTTTACATATGCAATTCATTTACTCCTTGCAAGAATTTTGCAAACTTTTACTATCCTAGTTTCCACAGAGGAAGGGAACTAAGCCTAAGAGAGGGTAAGTGATTTGCCCAAGATGGTACCGTTAGCACATGGCAAGATTAGAATTCAACGCTGGTTTGCTTTCTATGGAGTCCTCTTTATAAGGAGAAATAGGACACAAAAATGATCAAACACGAGGCTTTCATTGCTATCTGCTGTTGTGGATTTCACTCTTTGCTCTCCTTTTCACTCCATTGACTTATATTATGCTCTTCAATTACAATTCTCAACTTCCTCCCACAATTGCTCTGTATTCTGGGCTGTAATTGCTCCTCACAGAACCCGAACCCACATGCCTACAATTTTCCCATCAGCCAAGCAGCCCCCACTGCCTCCTAGGGACCATGGCTAATGCAGCCCACAGGAGTATATGCACCTGTGATTACTGCCATTTTCCACTTTAGTTATCCCAGGAGAAGTGCTATTCTAGAGTGCCTTTTACATAATGTGTAGTGACAACATTCTGATGTGGGTAGGTGGCTAAGAATCATTATCCTCCAAGTTATTATTTGAGAAGTGGTACCTTCAAGGTGGGAGCTGACATGTTCACTCACACGATTGAGGGGGAACACAAAGGTGTCCCTCCGGTATTGAGGTCCATTCCCTGTCCTTAATGTTGAGGGCACAGGGCTCCTTCCTAGATAATAAATTAAGCCTCTGCTTAAGAAGGGTCAAAAGCTTCAGCTGACAAACTACTGAGTTGTATTATCTAAGAAAAATAAATAAAGGATTCCTCCAATTTCTTCCATATAGGAATCCCTAAAATGCTTTTCAAAAGAACTCAAGCAGGTCATAGAACCTGAGAAGTAAACGGGCCTTGTACAGATGGGAGAGTTAGGGTGTAAAGAGGGAGTGGTAGTCAAGAGACAGCTTTTGAGACTCCTAGACAAGGGCCTTCTTCACCATGGTTAAAGTGATGGCTGAAAGAGAGGAGTGGTATCACTTCTACCTTCAGTCTCCTGGAAGCTTCTGACAGGAGAGTTATAGAAACACCAGGTCCCTGGGAAGGTGGCTCCTCCCATCGGTAACATCTTATTTCTAGGACACCTCAGTCCAGCATTCAGTCAAGAAACTCTGACCAAGAAAGCCAAACATTGCTGAAGAGATTAAAAAGAAATAAATACAAAGCAAAAAACCCCTACAATGGCTAGTAAATGTGTTTGAGATCAAGCCCCTTCTCTTCACCGCGGGATTGAGAGAAGCTGAGAAGCTTCTAGGAGAGATGAGGGATAAAATGTAAGGATTTTCCCAAAGAACCTGAAGCCCAGGGCACCTAATCACTGTCACAAAGGAAGGGACTCCTTTTCCTGGGGATTTACTAAAAGAAGGGAACTGGAGGAAAGGCTGAGAGGGGTTTTTAAGGGCTGTCACAAGCCAGGGACATTACAGAGGGAGCAAGAGTCTGAGAGACCTGCCTGGCATCTAGCAAAGACAAAGCTGAACTGACACACAATCTAAAAAACATCAACCGAACAGCAACACCAGTACACTTCATTGAGCCTCATCATGTGCCAGACACTTTTCCAGTTGTTCTACACACTTTTTCTTATTTTATCCTTACAGCAGCCTTGTAACAAGAATTAGAGAATGCGGTAGGGCCACTTTCAAAAGTCCTGGGAAAGGATGATTATAAATGAAGGCTCTCCCATTAATATCATTTCATGGGCTATTTTGAGATCCCCATAACCTCTCTATGTATGTATAAATAATATTTTTTATACATATTAGTTTGAACCAGGGCAAACTGCTAGTTTTGCAGGTCAAACAATGGTCAAATAGTAGAAATTTCATATGATTAAAACTAATGTATAAAATATATATTCTTTATGGGAAGTAAATAAAAAAGTAAGAGGCAAATACAATAGAGTGAGGTATGTACTACATAAGGAGTAAATATTGTGCACTCTGAAAAAAAAGTCACAAAAGAGGGTTCTAACCAAGTTTTCGGTGGAGAAGAGCAGTCAGGGAGACTTCTCAGAGAAAATATTAAGACCTGAAGGACAGTGGAGAACATAAAGGAAGTTAATCATTATGAGCCAGATTCAATAAGTCAGGGAGGCCTTGGGTCATAATAAAGAAATAGATTCAGGACTTGTACTCCCACTATAAACAAGTAAAAACTGGGAAAAATATATGAAAAAAATCCCCACTTTCAGACATTGGACAACAGGCATCACAAGATCACAATCACTGGGAGGAGGAAAATAAACAAGGTGAGTCCATAAATTGATTGAAATTAATGTTTTAAAAGATTGAAATCATAAAGAGTATGTTCTCTAATTGTAGAGAATTAAATTAGAATTAAAAACAGAAAGGCATCTGAGAAATAAGCAGCATAGTTGTAAGCAACTCTCAGGTAAAAAGAGGAAAATCCAAGAGGAATTAGAAAATACTTTGAACTGAATGAAAATAAAAACACACCATAGCAAAATTTGAGGGATGCAGTTAAAGCAGGACCTAAGAAAAGATGTGTAACTTTAAATGATTATATTACAAAATAACAAAAATCAAATCAATGATTTAAGCTTACACTTTAAAAAGCTACAAAAAGAAGAGACAATTAAACCTTGAGTAAGTGAAAGAATGAAATAAAAGAAATAAGAGAAAAAATCAATTAAATAGAGAATGTACAAATATTGGAGAAAATCAATGAAACCAAAAGCTGATTCTTTAAATGTCATGGCATGAGCTGCAGGCAGAAATCTTCATCTAGAAGCCCAGAGGGAGAAGTAGCTCGTAAAGGAGATCTGCTAGATGGAATATATACTGGCTGCAAAGGCCCATAGTTATGAACAGCCACTTTGGTGCATCATCATCTCGATTGGATGTTGTGACCAACATTTCAATAAAACTAATAACTTCTATCTAAACTCATCAAGAAAACAAAGGAGAAGACACAAAATGTCCATATCAAGAATGGAAGAGGGGACATTATTACAGATTCTACAGTAACTAACAGGATAATAAGGACTATTATGAACAACTTTATGTCAATAAGGTCAATGTCTGGTATAAAATGGAAGAATCTATGAGAAAAACAAATGACCAAAACTGACTTAAGAGAAAATAGAAATTCTAAGTAGTCCCATATTTATTTAAAAATAATCGAATTTCTTATTAAAAATGTTCCACAAAGAAAAATACTAGCCAAGATCACTTCTCTAGTGAATTCTTTCAAACATCTAAGGAAGAAATAAAAATAATCCTATACAATGTCTTTCAGAAAACAGGGAAAGAGATAATGCATCACCATGCCACTAGACAAAGATATTGAAAGAAAACACCAGCAGCATTGTTTGGATCCTGCTTTACTAACAGAGTCTTATGACATCTGCAATTCCAAGAGAAATGAAAACGTGTGTTCACAAAATTACATAAAATGTGTTTGTATACAAATATTTATACTAAATAAAAACTGGTAACAATCTAGCAACAAGAGCTAACACCAGCAAGAGAAGGGATAAACAAATTGTGATATGTATATATGGAGGAATACCACTCAGAAATAAAAAGGAATAAACCATACATAGATGCAACAGTGTGAATAAATCTAAAAACCATTACGCTGAGTAAAAGGAGCCAGACACAAAAGAGTATGTATGTATATTCTATTTTTATAAGAATTTAGAATAGGTCAAACTAATTTATAATTGTAGAAAGCAGATCAAGTCCGTTGTGGGGGTGATTAACTGTGAAGAGGGATGAAGGAACAAACTTGGTGGAAATAGTCCATATCTTGACAGGGATGATGTTTAGTATCTATATACATTTGTCAGAAACTCATAAAACTATCCAGTTAAAATGGCCACATTGTTTTTACATGGAAGTTATATCTCAGTAGAATTGGACTGAAAAAAATAAGAGAAATGGATATAAATGAAGAAATTAGGGAGAATGATATCAAGGATGTCTCTAATGTTTCAATGGAAGCAACTTGGCAGATGGTGGTTCCCTTCACTATTCCCGGAAGAAATGCTGGGACAAAACCAGGTTTGAGGTGAGGGAAGAATATTGATAGAGCAGTATTAAAATGTTGAATTAAAGTTACCTGTGACAGTGGTACTCTGTAAACCATTTCTCAGAAGAAGTGGAAATAGTTGGGGACTCCTGATTTGTAGCATTTTCTGATTTTCATGGTACAAATACTTCCATCACATCTGATTTCAAGCTACCAATGGTTTAACAATCAGCTTGAAAAATTCCTAGAAATTTAACAATAGGCTTTCATGATGCAGGAAGAAACATCTCCAACACACCACTGCCTGTGATGAAAACAAATATATGGAGCAAGAGGTTGTATAAATGGAGGTGATTGCTGAAGAAAAAATGTAGTCGTTAGTGAATAGATGTCAATAAAATCCAGGTATGTGGACATAGCTAGGGAAAGAATATAGAGGAAAAAGAAAAGATGCCTAGAATTGTACCTTGGGCATATTGGTTTTAAAACTCAACCAGAGGAGAATGAACAAGTAGAAGAAGTGAGAAATAAGGAGCAGAGAAGTGGAAGGAAAAATAGGACAATATGATGTCAAAGGAGCCAAGATATGGAGCCAAGAAGTGGTCAACAATGTTAAATTTAGCTAAGTTAGTAAAATGAAGGCTAATATTTTGTGGTATGGAGTTTATAACGACCTTTCAGACACAGTTTCAGTGGAGTTTGGAAGTAGAATGGGCTGCAGGCAGATGCCTTCATCTAGCAGCCCAGAGGTGGGAGTAGCTCATAAAGGAGGTCTGCTCAATGGAATATATACTGGCTACAGAAGCCCATAGCTATGAACTGCCACACTGGTGTGTTACCATCCTGATCAACTGTTTTGACCAGCATTAAATACTCTAACCAGGGACAGACGGTATCCTGAAACCTGAGCTAACATTCCCAGGCCTAAAGGTTTATGGTCAAGTATATCCCCAGGAACCTGAAGATTCCTGCACCCACTCATGGAAGAACTTCACAGTAGACGTGGGCTCCTTGCTCTAGTTCCCAATTATCTCCAGCACCTTTGTCCATGAAGGAACACTCTCTCTTCTTGCATGACCCATTAGCTCTCTAACCATGGCCCATGCAGTCCTTTTCTGAAGATGTAGTTCAAAGTTTTCCACATCCTCATCCACCTTAACTCTCATCAGTAACTAGCATTTATAAGTAGGGATTCAGTAAGTATTTTGGGGGGGTGAATTGATGAACTAGCCCTCTCTTCACCCTCCATACTGTCTTCCACATCAAGAGAATCAACTGAGTCCTAAAACTGAAGGTCTGTTCCCACATAAGTGCCCTGCCAAACCACATCATACTCCTCAGAACCTCCTCCCAAAGTGTGAATTCTTCTGCTAAATCCCTACTCCCTAAGCACCAGCATTACCCCAGTACTTTGAGGAATTACAGGTAACTAGAAAGGACCTAAGTTTCTGTAAATAGCAATGTAACCTCGGGACCTTTCAAATTAAGAAGTTTGTACAGACTGGTGGTGGCTTGAAGCTATAGGAGAAATATGACATCTATTCCTGGAGTGTTAGTTTTGCTCAAAGCTGCTTTATAGGGGGAGATTATGAACACACACCCAGAGAGACACACACACACCCCTAAATATGCATAAAAAACAAACACTAAGGAGCTGGCCTGGTGGTGTAGTAGTTAAGTTCCTGGACTCCGTTTCAGTAGTGGGTTCACAGGCTCAGATCCCGCACACAGACCTACCACCACTTGTCAAGCCACGCTGTGGCAGCATCCCACATAAAACAGCGGGAGATCTGTAAGGATATTAGCTCAGCAAAAATCTTCCTCAAGCAGAAAGAGGAAGATTGACAACAGATGTTAGCTCAGGGCCAATCTTCCTTACACATGCACACACAAACAAAAAAAAAACCCCTAAGTACTATAGAATATAAAAATAATGGATTTTTAAAGATAAAGCATGCAATTTCAAAGGAATTTTATGTCTGCAGTATGTTACTTTAATCTAAGTTTCTAGGCCTCTTTCAGTTTCTCCCCTACGCTCGACACTTATTCCTACCCCTGTGTAGAATAACTTTATTAATTCTCCTCGGCACTCAGGGAGACGTGGATGAATAAGTTTGACAGACTGATAGAAAGCATATGCTGACAGCTGCCAAGGACCAGGAGATGATTTCCAATGTCAGAAGCTCTTTGGGGTTTTGAGCACCACCTATCCCTGACCAACTTGGAGGATGGCTGCTTGGAGCCCTTCTCAGAAGAGGAAGTTGTCAACCCTGTGTTTGACACTTTCATTTACTATCCTTCATTTCATCCTATCTATCTTCCACCACTTCTGACTGCACCAGGCCCACGTACAGCCCATGGTCCATTGCATATCCAAGAACTCAGACCCAGAGACCACAGAGAGGGAGCAGAAACACATGGACAAGAAACTTCTATGTTCTTTCTGATACCAGTACCAGCCACATTGCCTAAGTCACCAGGAGAGAATGGATATGGGAGAGGCCTTGACAGCATTGCCGTAGTTCTGTGCAAACAAGAGCTTATCAAGGAATTCTCAGAACCATTAGTAGAACAATGGCTCTGCTTTATATAGAGAGTTTTTATGCACAGACTCTAGGCTTTATACACTTCTTTCTTTGAAACGTCAGATGTTATCTCTATGGGAAGCTGTGAGTAATACTCCTTGGAATTGAGCAGTGCACAACCTCCACAACTCTATGTGGTGGCTCTGCCTCCAACCTTTGCTAGCCAGACCAACCCCCAGGTCTCCTACAAGGTGACAGGAATTTGAACTGAAGGGACCATGAAAGCTTGGAGAGAAATGTCTGTCCTGCATTCTAGGAAGTTGCCTCTGGTGGTTGTAGATGAGAGAGATAAATGACTAGAGGTTGGGGGGACAACCAGGACTTTACTGTAATGAGTCAGTGGTTCTCAGTGGGGGTAGCACTGCTCCTCAGGCATGTTTTAAAGTCTGGGGGATTTTATGGGTTACCACTGATGTTTAGGGAACAGGAGCCAAGAATGATAGACATCTTGCATTGTACAGGACAGCTCCAAACAACTAAGAATTGTCTTGAATTCCACATAAAAATTGAATATGTCCTTATTTGAGTCTGAGCCTGACATTTAACTCTGATTTATGTGTATACATGATACTAATGATATTTGAATCCTAATACAACACAACTGTACTGGGGTGCATTTGTAGCTGTGGGGCTCAAAGTATGAAGAGCTGCAAGCATTTGACTACTGGATCCAGTACACTAGTTTACTGAAATACATTATTATTTTGTTATAAAGTACTTCCCTTTATTTCTCCATGTATTAAATTCAGGGTATTATATTGCTGTTTGTGAAGTGATATGTGTTGATAGATTATATTATCTATGATTTTCATTTCCAGATACTAAGTGGGGCATCACAAAAATATTTTATTTTTATTTATCTTTCAGAAAAAGAAGCATTAGGTATAATAGTGTTGAAAATGACTGGTTTAGGTGATGAATATTGAGAGCCTAGGCAAAAGCCTGAGGAATGGAAAAGAAAGTCATGGATATAGAATTAACAGAACTTGGAAAATAGTTGGATTCAGTGGATTAAAATTAAGCTCTGTTTCAACTTTCCCTTCTGCAGGGTAAATAAACCCAGAGCCATCAGCCTAGTTTGCCTGCTTCACAAACCTTTTGTTATCTTGGTTGCTGTCTCCAGAAGAATTTCTCTGAGTCTACAAATGGTGTTCAGTCGTAGATTCCCAAATGAAGGTTAAATACATTGAAATGAGGATCCAAGACTCCCAACTCCCAAACAAACATGTCATGCACTGGCCCACAGATCTGCTCATGTACATGGATACATATGTAGCAGACATTATCAGTAGCATGGAAATATTCTCTCACTTTCTGCATATGCCAAGTGACTTGCAATGCCAGCATTTGCATTTCTTTGATTAAGATCCTTCTTTGACCACTGAAGCCTGCTTTGCCCAAAGAAGGAGGATGGGAGAGCTAGAATGAACGCATCTCCCTATCCCTCAAACAACCCTCAACCAATAACTGAGCAGAATTGGCATACAAATACCTGAGCTCCCTAGTCGCTAGTGTGGGATAAGTGTAAGATGTGTGTCCTATGCTGAGTCCCAGAGTTCCCCCAATAGAATAAAGCTCCAGTCACCGCAGTTGTAACTGACTTGATAACACATCCTATGTTGACTGCCTATCTTGCCTCATTTCCCTTTTTCTCTTCCTGCATGTCTTTTCCCTCCCCAGTAAACTACTTTGCTATTATATCCTTTTCTGAGAGTCAGCTTCTTGGGGAACCCAAACCAAGACAACTTGTCATCCATTGTGCTGGAGTCCTCTTGTAGTAGCCCAATATAGTCAAAGAGCACAAGCCAGGGAGACAGATCTGGCTTCTAAGCCCAACCTGTACCAACTTACCATCTGACTTCTGGCATGTTACTTCTCTCTCACACTCTCTCTGGGCTTCCGTTTTCTTACCTTCAAAATAAAGTATTTGGACTAGATTAGCATTTCCCAGAATATGTTCATTGGAAGAATGCTCAATTTTTTGAATGTTAATAGTTGTCATGGGGAAAAGATGAGAGAAGAAAGAAGGTTCCTGGTCTGTAAAATGGGGCAGTCTCTATCTACTTCTCAGGATTATGCTCAAGTAGAAGTGGAGTGCCTAGTTCGGTGCCTGACATATGGCAGGCTTACAATAAATGGTGATTGATTTCAAATTCAAAGCAGTTAGCTTGTGGTCTATACAGAATACGTCATCTTTAGGCAGGGTTTCTTAACCTAAGTCCACGCAGTCTCTGAAATTGTAATAAAAATTGTATACCCTGTGCTCCTGTGCCTTTTTCTGATGTGAATTTTTTAGATTTAATTGAGTTCTTAGGCTCCCTGAAAGACTAGCCTTGTCGTAAGCCATTTCTTCATGCCAGTTGTTTTAAAACATAACAGCAAACTGTTACTTTCCAGTTTTAATGATCAATTAACGAACTCATTTTAAGCATAGTTTCCCCCTTTTTGGGGGAACTCATGAGAATTTCTGAGACATGAATGCAAAATGCATAAGTGACATGCAAATATAAGAATTCAGTTGATATAAGAAAAAACTAATGGATTAAAAAAAACCCTGGCTTTCACTGGGAACTGCATTTGTACTTGGGTAGAAATGAAAACAAATTATTTTAAATCTAGCCAGTTTGATGAATATATGCTGTATGTTAGAATAGGGTGGAATATTCCCTAAATGGATCAGAATAATTGGGCTATTGTTGAATATTTTCCCTCCATCCTCTCTGTCAGAGCAGCAGACAGACTATGGGTCTAGGACTCAAATGCTTTGCCCCCTGTCAGACCACTCAGTGGATCACTGTGTCCTGCTGTTTATTTGGAAAAGATGTTCACTGTATCTGTCTGTGATATCTCAATAGCTTATACAGTCCTTTTCTATTTGTAAGGTCTTAACAAAAATTTTCCAGGCTGCTGGGAGATCTTCTGTTATCTCAAACCATGAGCAGCAGAGCTCTCTGCATGAGTCAACCTCAAGCAGAATGGAACAAACCACTAGAGGTGTTTCCAGCTCCAATTTTCTCAATCTTTCTCTCCCTGTAAGCCTTAATTTCGGTTGTTATTGACAACTGTTGTGACCACATTTGCGAATGTGTGCAAGGAGCTGTGTGGAGGAAGTGTAGGGATGCGGGAAGGAAAGGAGATAAATTGGCAGAAATGATTTTAAAAGATGCCTGTTTTCCCAATTACTTAAGCTTACCTGGTTTTTGTTGACATCAAGAGAGGCGTAATTCCTGTTTTTAAAAAACAAATTACGCCTTGGTAGAAAATAAATGCATTATCATGAGTAAAAGGAAAATATATAGTTAAAATAATTGCTATGGTAAATAGAATTCGGTTTTACGAAACTTTTTTCAGTTTCTTACAGGCAGAGAATAGTCTTTTTAGAGCAAACTCACTAATATCGTTGGTACAATGACCTCTGTTGTACTTTTTCTTTATCAGTGAAAATCCCTAGTTCACTGGGTCTTCACATTTTTTTGTGAATATGGGGACATCTTTTAATAAATTTTTAAAAATTGAGGACCTTAAAATGCTAGTAGTTGTACTTTTAGTAACCATTAAAGGGAGAAAATAGAAAATAGTATTCCAGTTATCTATAATTGCCTAACAAAACACCTCAAATCTAGTGGTTTAAAACAACAATATTGGGTTCTTGGCTCATAGATCAGCATTTGGGCAAGGATAGTAAAGGCTAGCTCATCTCTGCTCTGCACAGTGGAGCTGAGGTACCTTAAGGACTGGAGGCCAGAATCACTAGAGGCCTCAGACACTCACATGTCCAGAGATTGATACTAACTATAGGACCTTAGCTGGGGCTGTCATCCATAAAACCTACACATGGCCTCTCTGGATGATCTCTTTGGTTTCTCATGACATGGTGATTGAGTTCCAAGAGAAAGTGTCCCAAGAGGACTAGGTGTCACCTGTATTGCTTTTATGACCTGGGCTCAGAAGTCGTGTAGCTCATTTCTGCTCCAGTAACAAGCCCATCCAGACTTACTGGGGACAGTGTCAACATTGCATTGTAAGAAGAATATATGGGATCAGAGATACTGCTGTGGCCATTTTAAAAAATACAACCCTCCACAAATAGCAAAATGCTCGCAATTTCAGTAATACTTTTAAATGAATGCATGAGCCTATCACCTCTGGCAATGATGCCTCATTGTCTGGAGATTTCTGACTATCATTGGGCACTTCTACTCTAGAACAAATGCATGTAAAACATACTCCAGCAGAGTCAAAGCAATTGACCACAGCTTGAGATCCTGACCGTGCCTTGTTTCCACCCACAGAGGATGAACCTTCTTGGCCACTCTTGAGCGTACCTTCCAGCCCACTCTATATTCTGTTCATTCTAGTCTTCTTCCAATCATTCTTCTATAATTTATCTCTCCTTTAGCCAACAGCATTTTTTTTCCTAAAAATATATACCTGTTCACAAAACAAACCACCTCACAAAACAACTGTGGCTCCATTTGCCTGCATAAATAATAACAACAACATAAGCAGCTACCATTTTTGACCACTTAAATGCCAGACACTGAACTGAGTGAATTACAGGCATTAACTAAATTAACCATCATAAGGATAATAAGGCAGCCTCTGACATTATCCTATTCTAAAAATTAAAAGAAAAATGTCCTGAGGTTTATAATAAACTTACCCAAAATCTCAGCTAGTAAGTTATGGGCAAGGTCTCACAGAGTCCTTGCTTTTAATCATTGTGATGCTATATGTTCCCATACAGAAAAAGCTGATCTATTCAGTGTGACATTCATGGAGTTTCACGAGCTGGGCCTTATTTTTCTAGTTTCACATAGGAACAGTTTTCCTTTACCCTCATACAACCTATACAACAGTTATCTAGTGCTTATTACTGTACACTCTCACTTTATTCTTTTTGTTTTCTGCTTTTGTAGTGGGGAAGATTGGCCCTGAGCTAACATCTGTTGTCAATCTCCCTCTTTTTTTTTCTCCCCAAAGCCCCAGTACACAGTTATATATCCTAGTTGTAGGTCATTCTAGTTCTTCTATGTGAGATGCTGCCTCAGCATGGGTTGATGAGTGGTGTGTAGGTCTGTGCCCAGGATCTGAACCAGTGAACCCTGGGCCACCAAGGAAGAGTACATGAACTTAACAACTTGGCCACAAGGCTGGTCCCACACTTTATTCCTTAGTTATTTCCTTAATGTGTGTTTCTACTCTCCAATGAACAAAACAGAAATTCACTGCTTAAATGCCCTCTCCTCTAGAAAGTCTTTCCTAACTTCATCAGAAGTTAAATGTCCCATCCTCTTAATTTCTATGACACTCAGTACATTCCTCTACTAAAGTTCTTCTGACGTCATTGAATTGCTGGAACGTCAACTCCCTGCCATGATGCAGTAACAGATAGCATACTAGCCCTTTTGCAGTAAATAACTATAAACCTAAACAAATTGTATAAAATAACTATTTTCTGATGTTGAACCAAAGGCAGTGCAGGTCTATGATCTCTGAGAGATGAGAAACAAAAAAGATAAGCCCTATGATTACCATGGGTTTCTGTTTGAAGGCACTTTCCAGACTGTAGTGCAGAGAAGGGCAGGTGAGTGTGTCTGCCTCTGTGGGGCAGGGCCTATGTGAGGACCAGGTGAGCTGTGGGGGACATTGGTGGAGAGGTGGGGACCTCTGCAGTGGGGCATTGGGGTATGCTCCAAGTGGTTGGGAAGTGTGCATGGACCAGGACTGTGTTGACAGTGTGTGTGGTCCTATGGAGGGTGAGGCTTATCATTGGCAGAAGACTTATGCTTCAAAAATAGCCATTAAAAGGATCAGTCCCACCTTCCAAAGCCTGAAATAACTGAGTGCTCCTGTGCCTAAGGCAAGCCCCACTCAGCTGCACTTCTAAGAGAACTGACAACAGCATTGTAGGCCTAAGGCCCAAAGCAACTGTAAGCCCCTGAGCCTAGCAACCAGCTACGCTGGGTACCTACCAAATTAACAGGAAAACTGCAACAGGAGTGTGCTGTTAGACCTTGTAGCCAACGGGGCTAAGGCTTCCCAAACTGGATTTACAAACAGGTGTCCAGGGAAGGAAAGACTAGACTCCCTGGGTACCTGCACTAAGAGCAGCCTTTCCACAGCAGAAGTACACAAGTAGCCCACAAGGGGTCACTCATAGATCATTTGGACTGGTGATGAGAGGGAAGCACACTGCTGGGCCTCAAAGACAACCTAACTCCTTCCTTCCTAACTCCTTGTACAAAGCCAACATTATCCTGATACCAAAACCAGACAAGGACAACACAAGAAAAGAAAATTACAGGCCAATATCACTGACGAACATCGATGCAAAAATCCTTGACAAAATACTAGCAAATTGAATACAACAATATGTTAAAAAGATCATACATCATGATCAAGTGGGTTTCATTCCAGGGATGCAGGGATGGTTCAACATACACAAATCTATCAGTGTGATACACCACGTTAACAAAATGAAGAATAAAAATCACATGATCATCTCAATAGAAGCAGAGGAAGCATTTGACAAGATACAGCATCCATTTATGATATAAACTCTAAATAAAATGGGTATAGAAGGAAAATACCTCAACATAATAAAAGCCATATATGACAAACCCACAGCAAATATCATTCTCAATGGAGAAAAACTGAAAGCTATCCCTCTAAGGACAGGAACCAGATGAGGATGCCCACTTTCACCACTCTTAATTAACATAGTATTGGAAGTCCTAGCCAGAGAAATCAGGCAAGAAAAAGAAATAAAAGGCATCCATATTGGAAAAGAAGAAGTGAAACTGTCACTCTTTGCAGATGACATGATTTTATCTATAGAAAATCCTAAAGAATCCACTAAAAAACCTTTAGAAATAATAAATGAATACAATCAAGTCACAGAATACAAAATCAACATACAAAAATCGGTTGTGTTTCTATACACTAACAACAAAGTAGCAGAAAGAGAAATTAAGAATACAATCCCATTTACAATTGCAACAAAAAGTATAAAATACCTAGGAATAAACTTAACCAAAGAGGTGAAATATTTGTACATTGAAAACTATAAAACATTGCTGAAAGAAATCGAAAAAGACACAACGAAATGGAAAGATATTCCATGCTCTTGGATTGGAAGAATTAACATTGTTAAGATACTTCCTAAAGCAGTCTACAGATTCAACACAATCCCTATCAAAGTTCCAACAACATTTTTCACAGAAATAGAACAAAGAATCTGAAAATTTGTATGGAACAACAAAAAACCCCGAATAGCTAAAGGATTCTGAGAAAAAAGAACAAAGCTAGAGGTATCATACTCCCTGATTTAAAATACACTACAAAGCCATAGTAACCAAAACAGCATGGTACTGGCACAAAAACAGAAACATAGATCAATGGAACAGAATCAAGAGCCCAGAAATAAACCCACACATTTACAGCTAATATTCAATAAGGGAGCCAAGAGCAGACAATGGAGAAAGGAGAATCTCTTCAATAAATGGTGTAGGGAAAACTGGACAGCCACATGCAAAAGAGTGAAAGTAGACCATTCCCTTACACTATGCACAAACATCAACTCAAAATGGATTAAAGACTTGAATGTAAGACTCGAAACCATGAAAATTCTAGAAGAAAACATAAGCAGTACACTCCTTGACATCGGTCTGAGCAGCATATTTTCAAGTACCATGTCTTGGGCAAGTACCATGACGGGGCAAGGCAAACAAAAGAAAAAATGAACAAATGGGACTACATCAAACTAAGAAGATTTTTCACAGCAAAGGAAACCATCAACAAAACAAAAAGACAACCTAACAATTTGGAGAAGATATTTGCAAACCATATATCAGATAAGGGGTTAATATCCAAAATATACAAAGAACTCATACAGCTCAACAACTAAAAAACCAACAATCCAATGAAAAAATGGGCAGAAGATCTGAACAGAGATTTCTCCAAAGAAGATATATGGATGGCCAACAGGCATATGAAAAGAAGCTCAGTGTACTTCAAGCAGGATAAATACACACACACACACACACACACACACAAATCACACCACAGTGTATTATAATCAAATTCTTGTAAGCCAAGATGTGTTAAACAAATGATAAAGAAAAAATCATAAAAGCAGCCGGCATGGGGAGGGGGAGCATATTACAATAAAGCAAAGGAACAACTATAAGGATGACAATTGGTTTCTCATCAGAAACAATTCAAACTAGAGAAAATGAGAACAACATCTTTGATATGCTGGGGGAAGGGGAGATCTGTCAATCTAGAAATCCATATCCAAAGAAAATGTTTGAAAAATGAAGGCAAAATAAAGATAAATGAAAGTTGAAAGAATTCATCATTAGCAGACTTGCACTACAAGAACTGTTAAGGAAAGTTCTCCAGGACAAAAGGAGATGATACTAGATAAAATTTATGTGTGTGCTTAAGATCTGTGTATGTAAATTATACTTCATTACAAAAAAGACTTCCCTCTTAGGCTTCCCTTCAGGTCTCACCACTCTGTCATCCTCTTTAAAGAGAACTGTATTTTTCAAGTGGATTCTTAGCTGATTGGCAAGATCAAGGCACTATATGCCCTCTCTAGAGATTTTCCTCAAATTCTGCTCTTTATTCATAAGATAAAATAACAAATGCTGGTGAAGATGTCGAAAAAAAAGGGGCCCTTGTACACTGTTGCTGGGATTGTAAACTGGTACAGGCACTACGGAAAACATTATAGAGGTTCCACAAGAAATTAAAATAGAACTACCATATGATCCAGAAATCCCATAAAGGAAACAAAATCATTATCTTGAAGAGATATCTGTACTGTTCATTGCAGCATTATTCACAATAGCCAAGGTATAAAAACAACCTAAGTGTCTGCCAACAGATGAACGAGTAAAGAAAATGTGGTATCTATACAGTGGAATATTATTCAGCCTTTAAAAAGAAGGAAATCCTGCCATTGAGACAACATGGATGAACCTGGAGGGCATGATGCTAAGTGAAATAAGCCAGACAGAGAAAGACAAATACTGCATGATATCACTTATATGTGCAATCTAAAAAAAAGTCAAACTCATAGAAACATTGAATAGAAAGGTGCTTGCCAGGGGCTGGAGGGTGGAGGAAATAGGGAGATGTTGGTAAAAGGGTACAAACTTTTATGCAATGAATAAGATCTTAGGATCTAATGTAAAACATGGTGACTGTAGTTGATAACATTGTATTGTTTAATTGAAATTTGCTGAGAGAATAGAACTTAAATGTTCTTATGGAAAAAAAGGTAAATATGTGAGGTGATGGATGTGTTAATTAACTCAATGGGGGTAATCCTTCCACAAAGTATTTGTATACCAAATCATCACATTGTATACTTTATATATGTTACAACTTTATTGTCAATCATATTTCACTAAATCTGAAAAAAAAGTTCTGCCTCCTTCTCCCTATGAAATCTTCTCACCTAAGGAGAATTAACAGGGTGCACATCCAAAGGCTGGTGGTGAATTCAACAGCTTGAGAAATTCTTATTAAAGAAAAAGAGGGTTTTTTTCCGGGGGGTGGGGTGTGGGCGGTGTTCCAGGATTGGTTCTGCTGACAATCGAGAAAGGTATGGCCCAAGTCTACCTTTTAGCTGGGAGTTTCTCAGTGACCCAGCCCTGTCTCCACTCACCCACCTCCACGAAACATTAGGGGTTTGAAATTCCCAGCAAATGCATGTATGTCAGGGACTGTGATTACCTTGTCCAGGCTGTGCTTTGTTGAGGGCAGTAAACTTTTGCATGCATCCCCTACCCCACCAGCCCAAAGGCACCATGAAGGCTAAAGGGTCTTAGATAATGATTGTTAATTAAGTGATTCCATCAAGAGTCTTTTATCATTAGACTGAAGATTCTGCTTTTGTAGAATGGGAGTTACTGTGCTTGGTGTCCGTGTGCTGGGGAGCGGGGATTCAGAACATGAGATTTCTTTCGCAAACAGTGTTATCTATGTTTGAAATGTCATTAAAGGAGTGAACCTGGGGAGGAATCCACCTTCCCTTTGCTTCACAAGTCTTTCCAGTTTTGCCTTATAACTATTACTTCACAATATTTTTTAGTTGACAAAGTACTTTCCCATCCCTGTCTTCATGTAACCTTTACAAAATTACTCCATGAGATGAACAAGATTAGGATTATTCTTCTCATTTTACAAATGTAGAAACTGGGCTCAGAGTTGTGTGTTTGTTCAACAGGGCTAGAACTAAATCCTGAGTCTTCGAGGCACCCAGTTCATCATCATTGCCCTCACACTGGCTGGTACACCTCGCTTAGGGTTGATCTCCAGTATGCCTTTCCCTTTGGGCTAACTCCCTGGGCTTGCCTCCTGTTTAGAACAGTCCTGACGTAATACTAACCCCTTTCCTTGCCAAACTCCAGTTCCCAGTTTCTTGCCTTTCTAATTCCAGTTTACAGCATTGGACTCTGGAGAAGCCTGAATGATCCCATAAAGCCCTTCCCAGGAAAGGAAAACAAATGAGAAACCACGGTTTCTTAATCATAGCTCAGCTGCCTCCTTGAGTGGTTCATCTGATTCTGGGCTATCCTAAATTATACCCCAAGTACACTAAGCTTGGTACCCTCTCACTGGGCCATTATAATCCAACAGTCCTCCCCTGACTCCTAAAGCTTTACCATCCTCTCATTGGCTTCTCCACATCCCAGCTTCCAGCATGGAATAGAAAAGTTCCTTTAAGCGTGACAATAAAGGTAGAAACAGCAGATCATAGTTAAATTCCACATATGTTTTCTGTGGAAAAGGGACAGCCTCCCTTTCTAGCCTTATCCTCCAAATGGCCCATCACTAATCACAAACTTGGATTCATTCAATATGTGTCCCCTTGAACGTTGTGCAAATCACAGTGAACCGTTTCACTTTACAAATAAATAATCAAAGGTTTTGAGAGAGAAAGTGGTTTCCAGAAGGTCACCCACTGAGCTGGTGGTAGGACTAGGACAAAGATTCTTTCACTTGCTCCATAGTGTCTCTTCTGTCTCAGGTAATTTCCAAGACAAGGAAGCAATGATTCTGGTTGGGAAATTGTCTCTCAGATGAGGTTCAGATTGAAGGAGGAGAGAACTACCTGTCCTCTGGTTGAACAGGCTCTGTTTCTCAAGAGAAGCCCCTACATTTATGTCCTCCTGAGGTTTCATTCCTTTGAGGAAGTCTGAGTGCATGCTTCTCACCAGCCACCGATTGTTTTCACTTGGAAATATTCGTGCTGCATTCCTTTTTCTTTGCTTTGAAATATGGCTCTCATGCATGGAGCTAAACTCTTAAGGAAGTATGTTGATGCAATTTCTAATTGTTCTTTTCCAAGTGTCTTCCACTTCAGAGCCCTCCTCACCCCAGTTAGGGCAATGGTATGGAATTCAGAATGAGTAAACTCAGTCTTGGAAGCCTCACTGAGTTTCTTTAAAAAGGAAATCAGCACAACCTTTGATAAGCATACCACAAGGTTTAATTCCCCCTAAGAATGTTGGTGAAAGGCATTGTAATGAACATAAATTAAGCCTGTGGCCTTTCTTATAAGGAAATTTCAGGAGGCTCCACCTGCTTCTGGAAGGAAGCAGCGCTTTCCTATGGGGCCAAACACACCCCTTGGCATTTCATGAACACTTTCTGAAGGGAAGGGAGAGACAGCTCATCTCAGCAACAAATCCGTTGCAGGCAGTAAGAGGCCAACGGGGAGCTGGAGTCCTGCCTATTACAATCATTATTATGGCAGTTGTCGTTATTATGATCATGTTGCAAATTCACTTAATGGTAACAACAGGGCCTGGCCCCAAAAAGAGATTCAAAAAAGATGTAACCTCTACCCAGAGGCCTCATTTTTGAGCCAGATGTTTTTCCAGTAATCCATTCTCACAGTCCTCTGGTGCCTGTTGTGGATATGTGTCTGTGTGCTCTGACCAGCCTGGCCTGATTAGTGTTGATAAGCTGTGAACACAGAAGAATTGTCTTGCTAACATACGCTTTGCTGCTGCTTTCGATAAACCAGAACCTCTTTTTAAGATAACGTGACAGATTTATTACATAATTATGCATGTACTGCCATCTTCTCAAATAGGATTTAGAGAAATTAATAAGATCACCGGTGTTGGAAGTGACCTCAGAAAGCCAACAACACAGTGCTCAAATTCTGCCCTTCAATCACCCCCCTTGCCTACTCTTGAATACTGCTGATGTTGGAGAGCTCAGCACCTCTGACAGCAGTCCATTCCATTCTTAGTTCTGATTGAAAGCTCCTTCTTACATTATTACCTTAGGCATCTCCCGAGTCACTTTCTTTTTTAAGAGAGCAGCATTGTCTATTCTGTACAGGAAAGCAGAGGTTTATTCCTCACTTTGTTTGTGGCTCTGCCCTCTCTGGAATGCTCCCTGGCACCGAGGAGCTCATTTATTTCCTTTGGCTTCTCTGTGGTTGCCCTTTAGTGCCCATGGGCATCAGCTGGAGCTCATGATCCAATAAATGGGCTGATGCTTAATAAGTCTCCCCAAAGGCTTAAAACAAGAGCCAATCATTATTTGTTATGATTCTGAGCATTGACTGGGGAGTTGCTCTGCTATTTTCTCCTGGGTGTCCCATGGGTCCTCATTCAGCTGGAAACCTTGGCTGGCCTGGAAGTGTCAAGATGTCTTCACTCTCATGTCTGGCAGTCAATGCTGACAGCTGCTTGGGACTCCTTGGTTCTCCTCCACATGGCTGCTCTTTCTTCACTAGGCTAAACTGGGGATCTTAAATGGTCGTCTCCAGGCAGTCTTCCAAGGCAGTGAAAATGGAGCTTGCAAGGCCTCTTAACCCCTAATCTTAAAAATAACTCATTATTTATGCCACATTTCTATTGATCAAAGCAAATCCCAAAGGCAGCCCAGATTCAGGGTGGGGAAATAGACTCCATCTCTTGACAGGGTGTGGTGCATTCTTCAGTCAACCAACACCAACACCCTGTCTACTGGAACATACTGAAGGTAGAATACACATGGAGCACTAGGGCTTCCCCCTTCTCTCTTGCCACTCTTCCTTCATTTTCTCAAGACCAGTATCTCTGGGAGTGTGGCTACATAAAAATTTCTCTTATAAAGGGTTTCAATGATTTTGGAAGAGAATTATTACTTGGAAAAGAATAATTGCAGCAAACTTGAACATTGCCTTGAACCTCAACACTGAAGGAACTTAGAGACTTGTGAAGAGGTCCTCTGTGGCCACTTACTGAAATTTCAGTCTATATCTTTTACCTTCATATTCTAGAGTTTCCTCCTCTCTCACATCAAGTGTCTTATCGTTCAAGGGTCACCATTCAAATTTCCACCTCCATCCCACTTCCTTTTAGAAAACCTTCCTTCTTCATGAAGGAAGAGATTTTTCCCCCTAGATCTCTACTTTGCCCTTTCCTGATGTGACTTAAGGTTTAATCACATGGTCTTTGCACCCCAAGTTCTTATTAATGTTGGTCATCAGTCAAATTTCATATAGGCAAGCACAAGATGGGTGCTGGATCCCTGGAGAAAGCTGAACATGGAGTCGTCTTTTGGAGTTTCCCTTTTTTTTTTTGGTGAGGAATATTGGCCCTGAGTTAACATCTGTACCAATCTTCCTCTATTTTGTATGTGGGATGCCTCCACAGAATGGTTTGATGAGCAGTGTAGGTCCACGCTAGGGATCCAAAACCACAAACCTGGGGCCACTGAGGTGGAGCATGCCAAACTCAACCACTATGCCTCTGGGCTGGCCCCATGGAGTTTCCTTTTTTACATCCCCTTGTGAAGGCTGAGGCTGTCAGTCCTCTTGACAGGGATTTATTAAAACAGGATCGTCTCCCAAGGACAAACGTCAGTTGTGTGTGTGTGTGTGTGTGTGCATGTATGTGAGTATGCTTATGAGGGGACTAGGGATAGTTCAGGTAGAATGGGTTTTTTTTTTCAGCTAAAAATGTAGTCTGTGGAACCCCCATTATTAAATAAGTATTTGATTTCTCTCCTACTCATTCTTGATCCCTGTCAGAATTACAACAGTTATATGCACCAGACTGGTAATTCAGTAGTCCTACCCCCATCCCCAACCACACACACACACACCTCTGAAGGGATGTTCCTCCTTATATTCTCCAATCACCAGTAATGATTTTCCCTGAGGACACACAGACAAGGTCTAATTTAGCCTTTATGAGAGGCTTTTGTGTATTTCAAGATAATCACCATGTTCTTCACAAGTCTATTCTCCTAGCTAAACATTGAGGCTGACAATAAAATGTTATCTGACAAATGTCACTTGATTGATGCAAAAAGGTAAGAAGACATACTTATAGCTATTATTTTTATTCTAAATATTTTGGTCCTGCATTTAGTCAAAATCTGAATGTTTGGACACAAGATATGGATAATGGATGTTGAACATAAAATATTGAACTATATTGAACATAAAGTACTAAATCATGAATTCTGTTTCTATTTCTCTTGTTTTGCATACAGTACACAGTGAAAAAGAAGAAGAAGAAGAAAAGAAGACTGTGGGAAAAGATCCTATGTTCAATCTGATAGTTCTTAACTCTAACTAGACAAGTCCTACAAATCCATTTAATAAGTATTTAATGACATCCAGTAATATTTATTAAAACACCTACTATATATCAGTCACTGTGCATCTGGCACCTAGAAAACCCTTGGTAAATATCTTTTGGGTGAATACTAGCTATAAATTAATTTATACAACTCTGGGGAGCAGAAATTATCTCCATTTTGTAGATGAGGACATTGGAATTTGGGGAGGTGAAATGAGTGGGCCAAATTCTTATAATTAGGAGGAGTAGAGCTCAGATCCTTCTTCTCACTCAATTCAGTATATCTTTGTCCTGGGCACTGGGGTGTGGGGTAGAGACAGTACAAGCTGTTCCTCCTTCATATCTTGTCCTCTACATGCGAGGAGAAGCAGTTGGGGCTCAATTCAGGGAGGAGGGGAGCACTGAACTGGTCTTGGAAAAATAGTGGGCAAAGGAGGCACAGGAGATGCCAATGATAGGGAGGGACTTAAGAGCCAAGACAAGAAGAGACGAACATGCCAGCATGCTCAGCAGGCCACAGAGTGGACCAATCCAGCCGGATGTGAGAGGACTCAGTTTGGGGCTGGCGGGAGGTTGGTTTGGAATTCTATGTTAGTTTGACTATAATCTTTAACATAGTTGTACAGTGGAGAGTCTCGAATAACAAATTAAGGCTTGTTGCTATGGATTGGCCATGGCCAAAAGCACTGATTGGCCACGTTTCCAGAGGTATAGATAAGCCTGTTCAGGGAAAATCCCTTCTTCTTGTTGATGTCAGGCAAGTTTTGAGCAGGCCTTTCCTCACCATTTGAATGGTAAGCTGCAAGATTCAGATTTGGCTTTCTGAACAGGAAGCAGAATAGCTCCTTTGACCTGCTTACTTGCCACTAGAATTGGAGAAAAAAGATTTCTTCACATGGTGCCTGGCATATATGTTCCTTGGGAGTACCTAGAACTGTTTAACAACAGAATTCAAAATTCAGGATCCTATAGCCTAGCCATTTAGTTCTCAATCTTTCCTTCATCCCAAATGCAACAAGAGAGAGACAAGGAATACTTTAGCAGAATTGTTACTTGATGAAAAGCAGTGTGAGGGGAGCATTACTCTTGGCCACATGCCTCAGCGTGGCTCAGACTAGAGACCCAGCAGGCAGGGACATAGGTAGGAAACATTTCACTATTTCTGGCAAGTGGTGGGCAGGTTGTCGAGGAAATCTGAAGAATTTGTTGATCCATTTACTCATTTACTCATTCAGTTATGGTCCATGTATTGACTCAACAAATATATAGAGAGAAGCTACCACATGCTAGGCAGTGGATCAAAGCTCTGAAACTCAGGAGTGAACAAATCAGACATAATTCCTGTCCTCAAATAATTTAGTCTGTCTTCTAAACTAATCATCCTAATGTTGTTACGCAATATTACAGTGTTTTAGGGTGACAGGATATTATGAAATTCAAGATGTCCAGCAAAGGGAGCAGTTACTTAGTTACATACGTAGTGATGTCCCTGACCCCAGAAGGGATTCATGCACTAAGTGGGAGACTGACTTAAATTTCTACTAAAATATCTTCTGAACATGGGAATATAAGAATCTAGGACTCATGTTTATAGGTATGTGCATCTGAACCTGAGATGGGGCCTTCTACTATGACCAGTCTTAAAATAAGTCGAAAAGGAAATATTTTTCCTCCTCATTCTGAAGCAAAAACAACGTGGGGTAGAGCAACCATAGGCCACGTCCTCTCAGTAAAGCAAAGGGATGCAAAGCATTGTGGGGGTTCTTCCACAAAAATGGGGAATGACCTTCCAGGTTTAGCCTGATTCCAAAGTCAGAAAAAGATGAGGTTGGTTTCCTTTGGTGCTGGGCTTGGTAATCTAACTGCCTCAGGCAAAGAGGAAAGTTAGATCAGCTCCTGATCTTGAGAAATTCACCATCAGGAGGTTGTTACAAAGGTGCACTTGTAGTAATCAGCTTATCTCTTGGTTTATTCCTTTACCCACATCATATAGTTGTACCAGGCCCTCCTCAAAGTATCATCAGATTATCTCACGAGATAACTTAACATGTTGCTATGTAATCTCTTTGAGCCTCAATTTCCCTACCTGTATAATGATACTGATGAGATTTTGGGCGGTGGGGGGGGCCACGGTAAGGCTTAAATGATACTACGTAAACAATTTGCCCATCATAGAACCTGGCACCTGGCTAGAACCTAACACTTGCCACATACGATCACATCGATGAAAAGCAAAATACTTTTTAAAAAAATGACACATTTTCTAAGAGAATTTGGCAAGAAAGATAGGAAATTAGGAATTAACATTTTCCCAGTCAGGTTCTAAGTTCCTTAGGTTATTCACTCCAAGATGAGTCGGAAGAAACTCAAATGACATAGTGTGCAAGGAAGCCCCTTGCAGACTATTACGTACCCTCCACGTGTGAGGGGCCATCTTAGGTCTGTGGGAGCCTGCTCCTTGGCTTTGCAGCAAGAGTGCTGGTGCCCTGAGGCCAGTGTCACTGCCTCATTGAAGAGGTCCTCATTATCGGCGCTACATGACTTCTAACGATGACCACACGAGGCTTTGAAGAAGTTTTCCATCATCATGCCTTCTTCCAACTCCAATTTGTGTAGCCTATGGCTGCTCTGCTTCCGGCAGCCTGGGCCCCAGAGGCTGTTAATAGGCAAGGTCACCCGGGTGAACGCCTGCCCATCTCCGGCCAATGTGACTCTGATTTCCCAAGAGAAGATAAATGACTGATAAGGCCACGGAGAGGGGAGAGAGACACTTCTAATTAACAACATAGAGCAGATGGAAGTCAGAGGGCTGGTCAGAGAGGCAGGATGCAAACGGCACTGCTGCCCCTGGGGGTGCTGCCCTCCCCTTGCTTCCTGGCACGGTCATGGGGCAGGTTGATGACGATCTATCTCACTGAAGACCTATGTGAAGCTATTTCTAGGGGCACTTATGGAAGGACCAGGGGCAAATCCTGCCAGATCTTTCTGATACTAACTCTATCATATGTGTTATCTTGACTATAGACTTGAGGTTGCAGTTCAACCCTCCACTTAAATGTAGGCCTAGGCAGAAGCTACCTCTAAATGGGCTCATTCCAGCTTTCCATTTCTCAAAAAAAAAAATACACATATATATTTATTTTTCTAACTGTTATTCTTCTAGGGCAGTATGTGGTTCTCAAACCTCAGTGTGCATCAAAATCACCTGAAAAAACTATAAACACACAGGACTGCCCCAACCCCCCACCATATTCTGCAGACCTATGGGGTTAGGAGGATCTGCATTTTAACCAGCTTCCCACGTGATTCTGATGTAAAGGATTCTTAGGTCACACTTTGAGATATCCTATGTCGGGAGTTAAAAATAAATACAGAACCAACTTCGTAGAGTGTTAAAGCCAGACGAGACTTCACGGATATAGAGAACAACCTTTCATTCTACAAATGAGACTTATCACCTAGTGGATACAAGTTCAGACTCCAGCAAACTGCCAGAATTAAAATCCTGGCTTGGCCTCTTACAAGCTGTATGATTTTGGGCAAGTTACTTAAATTCAGTTCTCTCATGTATAAAATGGAGATAATATAAAATGGGGCAGACACCTACTTTACAAGACACCTTGCGAGATTGAAATAAAATAATATAGAGAAAGTATTGAGAAAGTGCCTAGCGTATAGTAAGCATTTGATAAATATTACTTGAATCATTCAGGATTTAGAGAAGCAGAACCACTTCAAGTGATATAGAATAAGGAATATTTTACAAGGATTAGGCCATACATAATTGTGGGAGCTCACTATGTTGGCAATTTAAGGCTGTAATGTCTGCATTTGGTGCTGGACCTGAAGTCAGCAGGGCTGGAAATGTAGAAGGAGAGATAAACCTAAAGTAGAGATACCAACAACAGACTAGAACTTGTAATAATTATCTGGAACAGTATGTGCCCCCCCACCTCCTTCAATCTCAACAATGCTGTTGACCTACAAGATGAGCTGGCATCCTGCACCACAGCATAGCACCTGCGCTTGACCCAGGACTCAGAGAAGTTGAAGGAGGGGAATTGACTGGAGCTGGAGATGCCAAAGGCCCAACTCTACCCCAAACCAATCAAGTGAGCCAGCAGACCAGCAACAATGTGCATGAGCTGCAACAATGTCTGCCCTCATCGACTTTCAGAGTGCAAAAAGATAAAATGGCTCTCCTTCATGGACCCCTTCCAAAGCTCATACGACCCTAACTGGGAACACTAATTTGTGGCCAACTCTAACTTGGAACTATATAGGGAAGAGAATTCCAGCCTTAACTTAGAACCATATAGTGAAAAGAATTCTAGGATTTATAGTTCCATGTTAGCTAAGTAGATATGGTACAAAACCACCAAGTTATCAATTTCACTTAATACTAGCCAGAAAACCGAGACAGAGATGGAAAGGAACTTATTCAAAGTCATACAGCAAATTTGTAGAAGACTGACAAGGGCTGGGGTCTATTTTTTTCTATGTCTGCCATTCAAGCCTCCTGGTTATCACAAAGATCTTAAGAGAATGTCCATCTGAATGGTCCTTGGACCTACAGACGGAAGACCCAAAGAGGTGATGAATCTCCTTCAATACTACATTCACCAAGGGCCTGCTGGGTGCCAGGTTCCCTGCCCCTAGGCAGGCAGAAGTCCTTAGTCTCAAACTACTCACAGAGGAGACAACTGTGTTAGGTACAATAAAAGGCTGAAGAGATATATGCTTCAAGAGAGGGATGATGATAGTGTTTTGGGGTGGAGCTTGATGAAAAATGGGATACCAAGATAATGGCAGGGGCTTTTTCTTAATATCCAAAGTTCATCAGGTCTAATGCCTGCCTCTTCACTCTCTTATCCCTGGTACTCTGCCCTGGTGAAGTAGAGCATATGGTTTCTATGGAACTGAGGGGTTTCCCAGGACGCAGGACTTCCAATGCTAAAACCAGAAAGTGTCTGGCAAACTGAGATGAGTTGATCACCTTCAGGCTCAACAAAATAGAGTGACTTACTGAAGGGAAACAGCAAGTAAGCCAGCAAAACCAGCTTTGGGATCAGGTATAGTACAATATTCTCTTGGCTATTATGGTGGACTTTAAACAAAAGAGATAAAAAGCACTGCCCCTGCAACTCTCAGCTCAACAAGCCCAAGAACCACTCATAAGCAATAAGCAAGCCGATAAAAGGAATTGAGACTCTCCAGTCACCCTCAACTTTCCTCACAAGTTCCTGAACTTCTGTTCCCACTCGGGTTCTGAAATCCCCTTAATTCTTGTCTGTTTTCCCCAATGGTATCAAAGACTGTTGGACTTGGTTTTGTGTTGGGTCTCTGTGGCTTTTACTTGGGGTCTTTCCTTGACTTTGGCTTCACTGTTGCCTTCCTGATTCTTCCCAGTTAAGAAGAACTAGAAGAGGACACCCTCACTCAAAGTACCCAACATTGCCAAGACAGAAGGAACTTAAGCAAAAAGAAGGTACTGGAGTCCATAGTTGCCAGTGCTGAGACAGCCACTTAAGAAATTCTCCAGCTCTTTGGACAGAAAGTTTGAAATAATCAGGGATGCCTATCCAGACCTTTAGCTTTCACCATACAAACATCATATCAGATGAATCACCTTCCGGATCTACCAACCAGGGTCTTTGTTTGGCTTGCACAACTAAAATTAGCAGCCCATTCACAATCCATAATGGCCGGGGAATTATCTCATACACATGGGACAAAGGAGAGGGATCCGAAGAGGGGCCTCTTCCCTAAGTCTCATCCATGAGATTCTTCTCGTTAAAGAGGCGCTCTCAAGTGTCCAATTTGCCGCAATTATTGCAATCAAAAAAGCATTCAGCCTCCTTCCGCACCTGACAAGCCAGCTCACGCATTCTCCCCAACAGTGGTGGGGCGGATGCTAATGCAGCTCCCATTCCCCTGGTTCCAGCTACAGCCATCAATACCACCCCAGCTCCCACCCTCACAGCTGGAGTTGGTTCACAGTCCAAAGGACTCAGTCATGTCAGCACCACATGGTAGACCTGTAGCTGCCCAGACCCATGTGGGCTCACTGGTTCTCCAGGGAAGGAGGCCAATTAGCCTCTGATACTGGCTTATACAGCTCTACCCATAAAAGCTGGAAAAGAACTGATTATAGACAACCTCCTCCATTTTACAAGTTTCTAAAGGCTGATAAAGAAGTTCCTGCTGTGATAACAGGTGCAGGTGTAGTACCACGGAGAAGCCGGGGCTTGCCTGATTGCTGCATTGTGCCAGCCTCCATGGCACTTGAATGAGGGCTTTGTGAGTATACAGTCTCCCCAGATTGCAGAGACCCGGCTGCTGCTGGTGGTGGGCGGGGGTCTGTTGATTAAAGGCCCATTAACAAAACGCAAGTAACTCTCAACTTCCTCTTCTCACCTGCTTCCTTGTTTTAGTCTAATGGCTCTTGGGAGAGCTGAAAATCTTATTTAATTATTCCTAACCCCCATGCTGCTGCTACTAAGGCTCCTTCTAGAGCATGCCGTCCCCAGCAAGGCATCTGTAAACATTTTTATGAATTGCTCCAGGCTTGCCAATTGATGTAAGAAGTCTGCAACTACTCCAAACAGTCAGGCTGGTATTGAGTGATCTACATGGACCACCTCAGTGCTACTCCCTTGAAATACTCTGGCTGTCCCACCTTAACATGCTCCCATCTATCTTCTAGGCTACTGACTATGGTCCTTAGATTATTACCATGTTTTTCTCAGTCACTAATAAGAGTCTTTGGAAAACAATACGCAAAAGTTTGTTGTTGCTAAGGATGGTCACTGAGCCCAGTGGAACATTCTCCCACATTTTCTCAGTCTTCTAATCTGTAAAATGAGGATAATAGGGATGACTAGAGCTTCCAAGGATTGTTATGAGTCCCAAATGAAATAATGTTTGCAGAATACCTCGCGTTTGATTGAGTAGGTGCTCAATTGAAGGTTACTATTAACTCATTATTGTTTCTGTCATGTCAATTGTTAGATTATTTTTTAATAAGTTTCTATGCAATGTCTTTCTATCTCCCAATGTCGTAAATTCTCCTAGAGCAGGGCACTTCTAGATTATCTATTTGTCCACACAATTTACCAGGTAGCTGGAACATGGAATGAGCACTTGAGTGGGAGCCAGGAGCGTCAGGCTGGAGTCCCGATGCTGCCCATTACGACTACATTCCTCTCTCTGGTTGTCTTCCACTAGATGTCCTGAGGTCTCCTCTGTGCCCTCACTCTCCCTTTCCTCCTGAAATAATCACCCTCCGACCTTGGCACCACCTATTGAAATCCCACTCCTTCTTCTGGCTCAAACCAGTTGCCCCACTTCCCATGAGTCCCTTCTCTGGTTTCCCTAGTCTAAACTGGGCTCTTTCCCCAGACTTCTAGTCCCTTCATGTTAGCACCACAAAGCTTAGTAAATACAATTTTCTTTACCTTTTTGCAAAACTTCTTCCCCTACTGTGTTTTCTACATGTATACCACACTTTAGGGTAGAAGTTGGCAGTCAATGGCCCAGTAGCTAAATCTGGCCTGCTTTCCCTCTTTTTTAATTTTTTGTTTTGAGGAAGATTAGCCGTGAGCTAATGTCTGCTGCCACTCTTCCTCTTTTTGCTGAGGAAGACTGGCCCTGAGCTAACATCCGTGCCCATCTTCCTCTATTTTATATGTGGGATGCCTACCACAGCATGGCTTGCCAAGCAGTGTCATGTCTGCACCCTAGATGGGAACTGGCGAACCCCAGGCCTCCAAGAAGCGGAACCTGTGCACTTAACTGCTGTACCACTTTGCCAGCCCCCTGCTTTCTCTTTTTGTCCAGCCTAAAGCTAAGAATGGTTTTTGTGTTTGGTTGAAATGGTTGAGAAAAATCAAAAGAAGACTAATATTTCATGACAGATGAAAATTATATGATGTTTGAATTCCAGCATGCATAAATAAAGTTTTATTGGAACATGGCTCACCAATTTATTATGTATTATCTACAATTGCCTTCGTACTACAAGGGCAGAAGTGGGTAGCTGCATCAGAGACTGTATGACCTACAAAGCTTGAATTATTTACTATCTGGTCCTTTACAGAAAAAGTTTGCTGACTCTTGCTTTAAAGCATAAAAATCCCTTCACATTTGTACGTTCATTTGGTTCTCATAATTGGCCAATGTTAATATCTCCATTTTCAGAAGCTCAGAAAAGCAAAGCCACTTATCCAAGACTGCACAGCTTTGAGGTGGCAGAGCTGGTAGTCTCCAATCCACTCTCCTGACCACACCTAGACCTGCACTGCTTTCAAGCCAGCCAACATTTCAGGTAACTCTTTTGCCTTGTAATCCATTCTCCATCACACGGTCCACTTAGCATCTCTGAGGAGCTCCCTCAAGAAATCTGGGCATGTGGAATTGAGAGCTGCAGCAGTGGCTCCCCAGGATCTCTAAAATGGGCTGTAATTTTTAGCAAATGAAAGTCATCAATAACTGGTAAAGGGCCTCTGCTCTTGGGTAATGCTGGAGCTGGCTGGGCTGCGTCCTGCCAACCATAACTCCTTCCTTGGCTAATTCTGATAAAGTTTAATTAGGGGGAGGTGACGTGTTTCTGGTGACCAGTGATTGCCAGCAAAATGTACAAATGAGCAGCAGCTAGTCTCTGGGAGGGACAGATGGTGACTCTGGCCCTCATCCAAGCCATTCTCAGGCGTTTGACTGCCTGTCTGACCCCCTTCCCTAATCTCCCTCTGCCCTCTCTCTTTTCCCGAGCTCCTGTAGTGGGTGCTCACTGGCTGTCCTTAGTTTCTGCCTCACTGGTCCTTGGCCTTCAGCCACATTCTTTCCCTAGGGACCTATCTCATCCTTTCCTGGGGGCTGAGTGACTTAGAGCAAGTTACTCTCCCTCGTTGGACTCAGTTTCCTCATCTGTTGAACGGGGGCAATACCTCTACTTTCAGCATAGTTGATATGATCACATGATAATTTATGTACAGTGTTCTTAGTACAGTGCCTGGCATATCAGTTCAATAAGTGATGTCACAGTGGTACTACTGTGTCTTCATTTCAAGTCTCAACAAAGGTAGGCACTAAGCCTCACCCTAGGATTCTGTTTCTTCTTGGGAGCTTTATGATTTGGGCATAACCCTCCCTCTGTCCTTGCCCTCCAGTTCTCAAGTTCCCTGACATTTCCTCATAGCTCACTTGTCAGGAAAGCCAAGAATGTCTTCTGAGAGGACTCCTACCCTGCAGAGGAGGTGGTAGCTCTGAACCAGAGCTGAGGCCCCTTGGCCGGAATCCTGAGTCTCATGAGATTCCCTCTACGGCCACTGGGGCCACTAGCCAGGCCTTGCTCCCTCCCACAAACCAGAATTCCCAGGATCTCATTGGAAAGTGCCTTCCTGAGGCTGCACAGAGTGCCCACATATGGAGTCAGAACTACATTCTACTACCTCTGTGGAGACTCCCCTTTGGGTAATGGGTGGTGTGTTAGTCAGAGTTCTCCAGAGAAACAGAACCAATAGGATATGCATATATATATAAACAGATATTTTATAAGGAATTGGCTCACACAATTATGGAAGCTGGTGAGTCCAAAATCTGCAGTGTGGACCAGCATGTTCAAGACCCAGGAGAAGTGATGATGCAATTCCTTTCTGAAGGGTAGCAATCCTGAGACCCAGGAAAGCTGACGGGTGAAGATGAAGTCTGAAGGCAGTCTACTAGAGAATTCCCTCTTGTTCCAGGAGACTGGTCTTTCAGTTCTATTCAGACCTTCAACCGATTGGGTGAGGCCCACTCACATTATGGAGGACAATCTGCTTATTCAAAGCTCGCTGATCGAATGTTAATCTCATCCAAAAACACCTTTCAAGTTGACATAAAATTAATCATCACAGATAGCATGTCTAAGTACCCTTTCCCTTGTCTCTCCCTAACAATTCCTATTTTGTTTGTCTTTCTAAACAAGTGTATTTTAGGAGGTAAAGCAGTTGGAGAGCCACATGATGTTTCTTTCTCTGTCTAGAGTGCTCAGATAAAAAGTAATATACTCTCTTGGGGGTAAATTGCTTCGATTGTATAAAGTGCTTTTCAGCCCACATTCTCATTGGTCTCGTACATAGAACAAGTAGTCAGCTGGTCCAATGTGCTCATTTTTCAGATAGGGAAACTGAGACTGGGATGAGGGAGGAGGCTTGGCCAAGGCTATCCCCCACAGTAAATTTGTTGGAGAGCCGGGACAGCTGAGTAGGTGTCCCAGAGCCCGGCCCAAGGTTTTCCTACTCCTTACCCAAGGTTTGTACAATTGGCAAGTAATGAAGCCAGAATATAAGCAGTTGCTTTGAGTAAGTTTGAGATTCTTTTAATCAAGGGTCCATAAGGAAAAATTTTGTAATTTTGATATTTAGTGGTTGTCTCTGCCTTTCCTTGTCTTTGAACTAGGATATTTTACAACTCGGTACAGATAGAAATTAAGTTGTAGAAAACTGATAGTAATGCAAGTAATTTCTGTCCATAAAAATGCAAATCGAGTCTAATGGGATGCAATTGATTATTGCCCTGTAGATAGTGATCTGTTTTGCATCGTTTTGTTAATTCATTTCATCATTTCCTATTTGACTACAAATAGGCAGCCCTATGAGTTAGCTTTTGAATTCACTGTAACATCTACTGGTTCCCTTATTAATTAACGAGTTTAAAAAATCTTTGCATGTATTCACTTTTTATCTGTATGAAATTATGATTATATCCTCTCTGAAAATGTATCCTTTAATAGGTCTTAGTGTAAGCAATACATAAACCTTATTTTCCCACACAGCACTATGTTCCCACATCTCACTCAAGGACTACACTGAGGCTCCTGTGAGCGTCTGAACTTCACGGAGAAAAAGAGCTCATTTTGTAAAGTCCTTTAGGGTTGCAAAGCACTTTCACTTTCAGCATCTCTTCTGGTTCCTCCACTCAGACTGGGAGAACAGGTACCATTCCCATTTCACAAATGGAGAAAATAAAAATACGTTTTATAAAACCAAGATCTCATAGCTATCCAAGGCAGACCCGTGAGCTCAGTATAAGTCTCCTGTCTCTAACTAAGGCCTGTGCTCAGCCTCTTCCTTAAGCCATGTCTTCTTTCTCAGTGAGAATGCTGTAGACCGACCCTGGCAGCTGGATCCCAGAGTGGGAAAGACCTACTGTTTCAGAAAACAAGGGCCAAGAATTTGGTTGTAATGAAAGTTCTGAGAAACCACAGCTTCATCACCAAGGGTGTTATTCAGCTCCCTTTTTCATTTTTCCCTTTGAGAACAAAAGCTGTTTTTACATTTTAATGGATTTAATTACTTCACGGAGATCTGAACAGATAGAAAAGGAACAGGCAGTGAGGATGCAGTGACGGTCTATTGAGCAGCATTTGAATTAATTTGGAGTTTTCATCCTGGTGATTAGTGTGGTTATTAGTGTTCATACTTGAAGTTCGTGTTAACAGAGTGTTACTGTGAATTCAAAGCATTAAAACAGGCCTGATTTCTTAGTATTTGTTTACTTACTAATCAGTCCATTCATAATTGCTATGGTGCTGACATACAAAACACCCCCTGCATTCAACTTCTCAGCTTGACTTAATAAAGAATAATATTGGGTCTCATTTAGCCAATGTTTAATGCTAATAGGTTGTCCTTATCTATTCTGGTGCCTTCCCCACTGGGGACATTCTCTCCTTTGTCCTCAGACCACCATGGAGAGACAGAGAAAGCCTCAGAAATCAAGGAAACAGCCTGAATTCGAGCTTAGGATACCAGATCTCTGTTCACTTGAACTCTTGGGGTGACCCTAGGAAACCCCTGCCTCCTCTCTGGGCCTCAGTTTCCCCTCTATAAAATAAGAGGTTTAGATGAGATGATTTTCGTTTCCTTTCGGGTCTGTGATTCAGGAAGCAACTCAAAATACAGAGATGCCTGAAGAGTCGTGGAAACGTAAAGTTGTGACCAAGAGATCATCTACCCTAATACGTTAATTATGCAATAGAGGACAATGAAACCCAAAACAGGCTAGTGATGTCCAAGGTCAGATAGCAGGTTAAGGTCTGAGACTGAACCTGAAGGCAGACTTCCTAATTCCTAACCTGGTGCTTTTTGCTTCTTCTTTTGCAGTTGTACCATAGTTTTAAACTAGAGTAAATAATATATCAGACTCCCATAAAACTTCCACCTAGTAAGTGTATGTTAACTTTTGGCCATATACATTTCTTTCTCTTTCTTTCTTTGTGTCTCTTTACCAATATAACATTAAAATCCAGCAGAATCCCAAATGCTCAAATGACTATCCTCAAAAGTTACTACCATCCTGAAATTTGTGTGTATTATTCCTAAGTTGTTAATATTTTTATTACATATGAAGTATTTCTTTTCTATTTGATTCATTGAGCCTTATTCTTTTTTCCCTCTACTGGTTTGGAATTTTACCTTCTATCTCTTTTTTTTCTTTAGGTGTTACCCTTTAATTTTTAGTATGCCTACTCGACACTCAAAATGATCTATTTCATCAGAATCTCTACCCTCCTCCTAAGCAGAACCACCAGTAATCCTTATCCTAAATCCTGTGTAATTGATTGTCAACAATTTTGTTCTGTCTGCTTTAAACATCCTCAATTAGTCTTTTTTTTGTACTTTATGCTTATTTAGATTTCGACACACATTATTTACACATATTTTCTCATCATTATTTCTTGTTTATCACTACTTCAACACATGGAAGATAATATTCCATTGTCTTCAGGTTACTAGATTTGCTACAAAGAGGTTGTTTTTAGTCCAATTTATGTTTCCCTGTTGATAATTTCTCTTTTTGGTAAATTTAAAGGGCTTCTCCTTCTCTTGGTATTCTGCATTTTCACTTCAAAGTATGTAGGCATAGATTCATTTTTTCTTTTTGGGGCTCTGGATGCATTGTAAATCTCCAATCAGAGGGTTCATGTCTTTCTTTGAGTATGGAAAGTTCCCCAGCCATTATCTCATTGAATGTTGACTCTTTCCCTTTCTCCCTTCGTTCTCTTTGAACTCCTATTAAAAAATAACTGTCTGCATTCTAGTTCATGTCCTAAAATCTGTCTTCCAGGCGCTAGTTTTGTCTGTGTCTAGTCTTCTCTTTAAACTGCCCATCAAGTTTTCAATTTCAATGATTTTGATTTTTTCCTTTCTAGAAGTACCATTTGCCTTTTTCTCAAATCTAACTATTCTTTGTTTCATGGAGTCTTATTTTTTCGTATAGTTTGATTGTTAATTTCTCATCTTTAATCATTTTAAACATTTATTTGATAATCTCCCTTAGATGGCTTTATCCTAAGTTCTTGACATGTAAATCCTCCTATTTATTGTGTGAATTTAGTCTCATTTTTTTCTTGCATGTTCTGGAATTTTTGAGCGCGAGCACGTTTTCAATGACAATATAGTGGTGGCTTGGAATTCAATGTGATGTGGGTTGTGGAAATGTCCCCTCAGAGAAGCTTTTCATTTGCTTTTGCTGGGTGCCCCAGAAGTATCATGACCCCAGAAACATTTTCATGTAAATCTTGAGGCTTGGACATTTCTGCAAGATGTAAGTGGTATACCCTTGTACTCAAATACCCGCATAGTATGGACACGTGGAGGGTTTTTTCAACACAGAATTCCCATAGAGGCAAGCTTCCTTATAATCTCTCTGGGCTGGGATGTCAGGCTGGATGATGGCTGTCAAAGATATCCAGGTCCTCATCTCTGGAACTCGACAATGTTACCTTAGGTGGCAAAAATGACTTTGCAGATGTGTTTAAGTTAAGGATCTGGAGATGGGGATATTATCCAACTGGATCCTAAATGTAATCACAAGTGTCCTTGTAAGAGGGAGACAGAGGGAGATTTGACTACAGCGAGGAGAAGTCGATGTGATAGTGGAAGCAGACATTGGAGTGACAGCCTTTGAAAAGAGAGGAAGGTACCATGCACCAAGGGGTGCCTGAAATGTAGAACTGGAAGCTGGCAAAGGCCGGGAAATAGATTATTCCCTAGAGCCTCCTGAGGGAACACAGTCCTGCCGACACCTTGATTTTAGACTGCTGACCTCCAGAAACGGAAGAGAATAAGTGTGTGTTATTTTAAAACCACTAAGTGTATGATGCTTTGTTACAGCAGTAGTAGGAAACAAATACAGCTGGGAAGCAGAGTTCCTTAGTCCCCTTTGACTGAGAGTGCAGTGCTTTAGAGGTCTCCACGGGAAAACTTGCCTGGGTTTTCATTAGAGGCTGGTAGTGAGGATGTTATCACTTCCACCAAGTCAGGCTGGGAAGACATCGAATGACAAGATTCCACAACCCCTGTGGTTGCAAATCAGCCTCAAGAGGGGGACTAAAAAGACATGATTCTGAGCCTTTGTTATTAGCCAAATCAATGACTCCAGATGATAAATCTTAGTTGCCAGGGGCGGTGGGATGGAAGGGGCTGTTTGTATTCCACATGTTTTATAACTTGCCACATGGACAGAAAAAGCAACTTGAGCAAATGTATTTAAGTTCTACACCTCAATTTTCTCATCTGTAAGTGGAACTAATAATGGTGGTGCTCTTACAGAACTGTGCTGAGGCTCCGATTACATGGTGCATGTCAAGTGCCTGGGTACATATATGGCTTGGCCTTGCAGATAGACTCAGAGTCTCTGCGGGGGCTTGGCCCAGGATTCTTGTCCAAGGAGTATGAGAAGAGAATTGAGTGACTCAAAAAGATTCATCAGAAGTTTTAAGGACTTAAAAAAGAAACACGAAATGAAGTTTTGTCATCATCAAAGTTCTATAAAACAGAAGATTCTGTTAATTTTGGAAGGAGAATTGGATAGTTTAAAACAGAAGATGCTAATGCTATGTTGTTCATTCAACAAACATGTGTCTGCAGGGTGGTACCCTCTGCAAGGCTAGATGCCAGGTGCTGCGAGGGAGACAGACATCAGGAGCAGCCACATTCCTCACGTTTCTATAACGTCCAACCAAACTGTCGTAACAGTTCACAATGTTGCAAGTGAATCTCATAGGCATTCCCTGAGGCGGAGAGTCTAGAAACTACTTATCAGCATTTTACAGATGAAGAAGCTGATCCTCAGGCTTAACAGGGTCAATACTGGCTCTCAATCCAGTCTCTTAATTCATTGCAATTGATCCCATATCACAGACAACAAGATAAGATCTCTGATCTCCAAGTGCTTAGAGATAAGGCAGACAAAAAAAGGAGGAGAGAGTCCTACAAGATAAATGTCAGCACCACAAGATATGGAAGGAAAAAGAAATAAGGGCTTCGGGAGGCCAGGAAGGCTGTGATAGGGATAGGGGTGGGAGTGCCTGGTAAGGCAAAATACAGGAAGGTTCAGTGGAGGGACATTGAAACATACACATTTCAAAATTCTTTACCTTGAAAATTAAAAATCAATAACCCAACCACAATACAAGTGGTTTCAGAATATATCGGCATGTGGCATTGTACCCTCCATTCTGCAAGCAATTATTCTGTGCCTGTTATATGTGGGGGATTGATCGTGTTCACAAGAAAGTGATGACATACCATGGACCCAGCCTGTTTTAGGCAAAGAAGCACAACACTGTTGACCAGGAAACCTGTGATCCAGCTCTGACACCCAAAGTGGCCTTGGGTCATTTGGTTTTCTTTCAGCTTTAGTTTCTTCTCACACATCAGGGATCTAAAATTCCTTTGCTGCTCTGACGTTCTAAATGTGAGTAAGGAGATGTTTATCTACTCAGTTGTCTTCTCTTTCATGACTTATTCTCGTTCACGTTCTCTTAAATTATTTCCTTGTCTCTTTTCCTCCTTTCTTTCTCCTCCTTCTTTTGAGATGCCTCCTTCTCTCCCCTCCCTCATGGTTATTCTCCTTCTCACGTTCTGTGTCTGCATATTTTCTTCCTCATTACCTAAGTACATGTAAATTGGCCATGTTGCTGATGCGGAAACAATTTTTTAAATTGGTTAAAATGTGCCAACGTCAAACATGACGAATTCTTCCACTTTTGGACTCCTCATGATTTTAATCACCCAAAATCAGCCATTTAAGAAATAACAGCATGAGGACCAAATTCCCTTAGCATCAAATTTTTTGTTTTGTCCTTTGAAGACGTGTGTGCGTGTGTTCACCAAAGTCGTGAGTGGGTTTGGGCATTATTTAACTCATCAAGAAGCATTGAGCACCTGCTGTGTGCCAGCACTGGCTGAGTAGGTAGAGATGGAGGAGATAAAAAATGTAATATGAGAGTTGGGGGCTTGGCAGATGAGAACATGCAGGCACTGTTAGAAGTAAAGAAGGAAGCTCTGGCTGCATAATGATGGTGTTTTGGTCCGAGACCGAGGAATACCTGATTCTTGTTTCAGCATAGGGTTCTTGGGTGTTGCTGAACAGAAAGTAAACTGCAGCAGCATGGGAACAAAATTACTGCCGTGCCACTGAGGCCAGGGCCTGATAATCCCCGGTAAAAGGCTGTCTTTTAGAAGCTGATTTGGAGGACATGAGTGAGGCCTATTAACTGCCTTTCTAAGCACCAAGTCTCTATCTTGGGACTCATATATTCAGGAATATCCATGTAAAGAGAAAGAAAGAGAAGTGGGCCCCAGAGGGACTTTGAACTTTCTTAAGCAGTCAGCTGTGAGTGGAAGCCAAAGACCAACAAAGCTGGACGATCTGGCCCGGGGTCAGGCTTTACCTGGGTTTCAGGCAAAAAAGCAAGAGAGAACACAGCCCAGGGTGGGCTCTTGTTCAAGGTACAGTAAGCCAGGTTGCAAGTAAACTGGGCTCATTGAATGTCCTGGATCTGGACAATTAGTACCTTCTCCTGTCTTTGGAAGGGGGAGTATCTGAAGAAGGAATGCTCCCCATGACCAAGAGCAGAGAGCACTCCTATCAACACAGGAAGAGTTAATAATCTGTTGTCACTTGAGTGAGTTTATGGGAAGAGCAAGAACATTGCCTCCTCCAAAAGGGCCCTGGATAAAAGACATTGCTAATGACAAATTCAGGATGGAGGAATGGGGTCAGCCCCACTTCAGGTTATATGAGCAAGTTAGGGAAAGGGGGAAAAGAATTATATCCAAAGAATATGGTGAATTATATTCTGATTTCTGAGTAAATGCTCAGATAAGCAAAGGTGCTTACCTAATGCTCCACTGTAGAACCAAGGCACAAATAGATCTTCTGACTCCAGGTCCAGAGTTCTTTCCATTTCACCACAGCTGCCAGGGTAGTAGGCATCTGTCTAGGCAATTGGTAGCAGCAGAGTCTCAACAGCTGGGCGCCACATGTGGAAAAAGGCTGAGCATGGAAGATGGGATCCCTGTCCTTGGGGAGAGGGAAGGACAGAGGAAAATTTAAAAAACACAACGAGAGCTTAATCAGAAAGAAGAAGACCAGGTTTGTTTTCCAGGCAGGCCCAGAGACAAAGAGCAGAAGCTGAGGCCAAGGTTGGATTTGATGCAAAGGCAGGAACCAGCCACTGGGCCAGTGCTACCATATCAGAGGGCTCTGTCAGCCAGCCCACCTGGGGCTACATTATTGAGCTAATCCATCAGGGCTACAGAGAATCTACCACTGTGCTCTGGATTGCTACATCCATTTATGAAAAATACTTTGCCCTGAATAGAAAACAGACCTCTAGCTTTCCTTACCTGGAGGGAGAGATGGATCCTTTCAGAAAATCCAAATGACATGGGAGTCTCTGCCTCCTTTTACCTTCAGCAGGCACTCCATAAATGTCTGATTAGCCCACATCACACAGAGAGTAGATATAAACATGCTTACATACTGGTAGGAATATAAGGGGTTATTATAGACAAATGGTATATAAAAGTGGAATCAAGACATGTCATCCTCTTGGCACATCAACATGTGCAACAACCAGTAAGCTTACCTGAGCCTTTGGATCCAGAGTTTTTATTGGGGTCTTACTGACAGAGATTTGAATATGATCATGCGTGTAACATTCTAGCTTTGGAGTAAGATGATGGTTTGAAGGCTGTGTTTGCCCCTCACTAGCTCCATGGTTCTGGGCAAGTTATTTAACTTCTCTGACCCTCAGCTTCCTCATCTGTAAAGCAAAGATTACAATATTCACCTTAAAATGTTCATCTAAGGGTAAAATGACATAATCTATGTACACAGCATTTGGACATAGTATGTGCACAGTGAAAAGTGCCATTACTCTTGATGCCATTTGTTATCCACCACAATATAAAATATATTAATTATCTGCTGTAGAGCAGTGATTCCTAAACTCTAATATACATAAGAATCACCTATGGAGTTTGCTAAAAATGTGGATTTTTAGTCCCATCCTTCTCTAAGAGATTCTGATATGGGGTTCTGAAATATGCATTTTAGCAAGTACCCCCAGGTGACTCTGATCACACTGAAAAATATTATCATAGAATTATATTTTGTTTAAAATATGACTTCTCCTGGTTCTTGGGTATTTGGGGATTTCCTAGTTCAGTGGCTCTCAACTTCGGCAACATATTACAATCACCTGGAGAGCTGTCATCCATCCTGACACCCAGGCCACACCCTAGAATAATTAAGTCAGGATCTCTGGGTGGCCTTGGCATGGAGCTTTTGGAAGCTTGCCAGGTGATTTCAGTGTATAGCTAAGTTGAGAATCATTGCTCTGGATCCTCTTTCCTATCTTCCTTTCAAATCTTCTCCCTCATCTAGTTTCCATCTCGTGCCTTATATCTGGATATTTCCTCTCTTCCAAAATTTTTGGCTGGGATCACTCAACAAGTTTCCTGGTTTTGTTGCCATTTTTCCTGATACACTGATGCCAATTACCTGGTTCCATTTGCCATTGATGTCCCACCCCCCACTCTGTCCAAAGTTGCAGGACACAGCACTGTAGTCCTAGGATAGCTGTACTTTGTCTTGGGAGGGAGGATCAGACAGAAACACGCTACTGTCTTTCAAACTTTTTTGCCACTTCTTCTTAGTAGTGTTTTCCCTATTCTTGCCTACTTATCATGCCAAAACTCACGCACAGGTCTCCTCCTCCATGAAGTCTTCTCTGACCATCCCATACCAAGGTAGAAACCTCTATTCTTGACTTCTCTAATAGGGTTAACATTGTGTTTTACGATATTATATCTATATCATGACAGGGGAAGGTATTTTGTTAACAGCAGCCACCAGAACTTTTTGTGAGAAAGGAACTATACTTATTTGGAAAAATTAGTAGTGCTCTGGGTAGAATTTTATACCAAAAGAGATGTAAAACAGATACTACTTTGTCTAGAATCACAGAGGAACTGTTTATTACTTCAGAGGGAATAAAGGAGGTGATCCACTCTGTGATGTGACCCACACCATGATTTCCCAAAAATCCTGAATAAAATCTGTAAGTAACTATAAAATATTTGATGAGAGTAGATTTCCCAGGGCACTGCTAAAGGGTCTGAGTCCAGAATATTGCAGGGAAAGACAAGTCACATGGCTACTGGCCTAGAGACCGGAAGTAAGCAGAGGGCTCTAATGGGAATCTTAGGGAAGGCTTGGGATGTGGATTAAGGCCATCCTCTATGCCCACTGAACTGCAAGTTCTATCATGGCAGGGCCTATCTCCACTGCACCTGCGTTTTCCTAGTGCATAGCACAGTTCTTGGCACATAGGATGCTCTCAATAATTGTTTGAAGAATGAGCAGTACAGAAAGCATGTGATATAGGCTTTCTGCTAAGGTCAAAGGGAGCACCAAGGAGTTTGTAATTTCTGTGGCTATTTTGTGACTCAGACTGAGTTCTCTTTCATTCACCACTTAGATGCTATTGAACTTGTTTCTCCAAACTCTGTTACTCAAAATTTGATTAATTTGAGCTCAAAATGACATTTCAAAATCCCCTGTTCCCAAACACATAGCTCATCAGAAAGGCCTCCCACTCTTTACAGTTTCGCTTCATTGAAATATGATGATGCCAGGCAGACAGCGATGTGTACTCAGTAGAATTCAATTTTCCTGATCACTGGCTCTATCGATCAGTCTGTTTGCAAATGGCTGACACAAGCATCAATCCACCTCTCATAGACAGTGAGTGAGCTGCTCCTATTATTTCTGCCTGTGAAAAAGATTGTTAGACTCTAATGATGGGATTCTGGAGGATCACTTTATTATTGTTATTTTAAGCTTTACTGAGTTCCTATCATGGGCTGAGAGTTTTTAACTATGTGTTCATATTTAATCTTTACAATTGACATTTTGTGGCTGAAGAATCTGAGATTTAGAGAACTTGGGTTGAATTGTCCACGGTTCCAGAGCTGGTAGTGTATAAAGCCAGGATTCAAATGCAGTTTTTTTGATTCCAAAGTGAGTACCATCCATTATGCTAGCTTCTTGGGAGTTGTCTTGGGGCTGAGGCAGGGGAGCAGAGAGAGGTAATGAAGACAGGAATCTGAGACAGGTTGAAGGGGAAGAAGAGCAACTGTGGTTTATTATTGAACAGACTCACCGCCTGTCAATCCTTCCTGCGATCCCCACTGTGCCTGTATAGATATTTGTCACTGCAGCGAGAAGACTACACTTGGCCATGGGCCTGTCCTTCTCCATATGACATGAGCTCCTTAAGGGTGCACACCAAGCATGTGCACTCAGTGTGGCACATGGACCTAGGGGAGCTGGTAGTAGTGCAGTGAGCGAATGCATGCTAGAGAGGAGGTGTCTTAAGGACAATGCCATACAGATAGAAGCGCAGGGGAGCAATTTACATGTGTCCTACAGGAAAGCAGCTTTCTTGTTGGTTTTGCCAGAAGGAGTGACCTAGGCATCTGACTCAGACAGAGGGCAGAAAACAGGAGGGACCCACCCAGAATGCCAGTACACCTGGTAGCATTCTCAACCCAAATCTGCCTCAAGATAAAAGCTGCACAGCATGTTCCCTTTTCTGGTTCAGGCAGTGAGGAAAGTGCCTCTGTGGGACCCACCACAGGTCCATCAAAGTCTGGGGATGATGACTACTGTATCTTTCAAGCTTCAAGAAACTTTCCTTGTTGCTCATAATTGTGTCAACAGAAATCTGTTACCTCATGCCTCCCTCAATGCACGAAATGTATGGAAAATCTCAAAGAGAATCATGTTTTTGATCCATAGGCAAAGTTTGAGAAAAGTTGGAAGCATTCTTCTCTTTTAAGGCAATAATTCTAGCTGATAAGACCAAAACTGATCAATATTTGTCTTCAATTTCTCTGAAAACTGAATTATGTATCATAAATATTCCCTCTGCAAGTAGGATAGTTTTGAAAGCCATCACGTTCTCTGTTAGAAAGTCTGGGTGTTTTCACACACCTGTGGATTTGTCTATAAGCCTGGTTAACAAAGGAGAGGATCTCATATAAGACACATAGCAAATCTGAAGTGGGTGGGGCTGATACTGTACTGTCATTTCCACTTCATAGTGAAGATACTGAGGCTCAGAGAGTATACATGACTTCTCCAAGTTCACATAATGGTGGCACTGGGATGAGACCTGGGTATTCTGTTGTCCAGTTCAATTAAGGCTTGACTCCTGCCAACATCCTATGACCACAGTCATACTTTTATCATTCAACCTTGAATGATATTCATTTCTCCTAGAAAAAGAAACAGGAGAGGTGCACTCTGCTGTTTTAAATACAACCCAACTCCACTCTCAATAGAGAACTTAAGGAAGCCATTCTGGGGAGCAGCAAAAGGTCATAGCAGATTTAGTGTCTGAAAAACCAGTTCAGATTTCAACACTCAGGTTATGAACCAAAAGGTCTTAGAAAATCTTTCTAATCCTATTACAGGCTAACTCATATTCCCAATTCAGCTGGTAAAGTCCAAATACATTGCAGGTCAGAATAAATACTCTAGGTCAAATATTTCACTCTTTTGCTCTCACTCAAGCTAAGTAGTTTATTCCTTTGGACAGCAAGTATCAGAGCTTCAAAATATGTGTGTGTGTGTGTGTGTGTGTGTGTGTGCGCGCATCGATACCGTTTCCAAGTCCTAGTAATTATAAGGTAAATTTTAAAATAAATATTATAAAGTTATCTAGAAATTGTTTAATCAACCTGATTGATATTTTGTGTTTCAATTACAAAAAAAAAGGAGAATGAGGACTAGAAATATTTGAGAAGAAATGAAGAGGTAGAGTGGCATATCAACACTGACACATACACAACATTAATAATCTCTAAAGGGTATAAACTATACTGCAGTTTATAAAGCACCTTCACCCACTAACATCCCGACTGATTCTCAACACTACTTCATGTATGAAGTAGGAAGAATAAGTACAAATATCAGCATTTTTAAAATGAAGAAACAGAAATGTTGAACAAGATCTGGAGTCCTGTTTAGGAGTCTCTAGTCCAGAACTTTCTCCTACACTGTCATTTCCACATGCATATTAGCATTCACTTACGTAGTGCTTACCAGCGTAAGAAACTATTAGAAGTGCTTTATGTTGGCTCACTTAATATCTAGATGTACGTCCTCTGATTCAAAATGCAATTGAACTTTATAAGTTTTATACAAACCCCCCAAAATATAATTCACGGTGTGTGTTGGGGGGGTGTTAATTAAAAAAAAAAAAAAAAGCTAATCATTGGCTATGTAAATGGTGCAATTTTAAATGGTTTGTGCTGCATTTGTACAACACTAAACACTCTCCAAAATACTTTCTCCCATACAGTCTCTTTTTATCCTCGCCAGATCCCCAGGTAGTGGGTGTTATGATCCCCATTTGACACAAAGGGGAAGCTGAGGCTCTGTCTCCTGGAACTAAGTCAAATTAGCTGTCTATTGATGGGAAGCCATGCTGGGTGGTAGATGCTGGGAGAGAAACAGGAAGGGGAAAAGTAAGGGTGAGAAATGAGGTGGAGGGAAAACCCAAGGGGTTGTAGGTGACTCAGGAGACAATGTCCTCAAAGCAAGGTGAAGACTCACCTTGAGTGGCATCAAGATGAGGCTTTCTTTGGCGTTGTGCTTCAACCTTTACTGGCATCCATCCTCCTCACTTTCCAGATTGATAGTCCTTTATCAGGAACCCACTATGTGCTCAAGAGGCTGTGCGTGCAAATATTCTTCTTCCGGGGCCCTTGTAATTCTATCTGCACTCACACTCTGGAGCCTCACAAGAAAAGAAGGTGGTGGGGTGGGAGCTAGGAGACCAGCAGCCATTGTCTCCCACGGCATCCTTATGGGATGGAGTAATTCACAGCCTGAAACATGCATATGTCTCTTAATTCATGGTGACAGCTCTGTTACTTCCATGACTGGGTTCTGGGACCATCTTACCCAATTCAGCACCCTATGGTGGCTGATGGTTTGGATCAAGGTAAGGTCACAGATTGTGGACCAGGACTTTAGGGTTCCAACCACCACTCAATAAGAATGCCCAGCCTTGTCATTTAATTTTTCACTTCAGCAATCATTTATCAAACACCAAAAATAAGTACCATACCAAGAGCTGAGAACAGAGGTAAATTTTTATTTATTTAACAAATACTTATATAACATTCACTATATGCTAGGCACTGGTCTAATTGCCTTATTAACTAATATAATCATTGCTACAACAATAAGAGGGATATTATTATCCCTATTTCACAGATGAGAATACAGAGATATAGAAAAGTTAAGAGACTTGCCTGAAGTCACACAGCTAGTGACTGTTAACGTTGGAATTTGAGTCTATGCTGTACACTCTAGAGTGAATGCTCTTAACCATGGTCCTTCAAAATCTCTGCCTTAAATATTTGCTAGTCCAGAAGGCCAGACAGACATATAGTCATGATAGATTATAATTGTTGTAATCGAGATACATGCAAGGTATGTGGAGAAAGAGTTTGATCACGTTGTACTGGCTATTGTTGAACAAGTTGTACTGCCCTACACTTCTCCAGTCTTGGCAGCTGCTATCCTTGACCTCCTCACACTCTATTTTCACTAGCTCCCTGCTGAGGTAGTCCCATCTCTGACTGAGAGACCATTCCTACTACTGTCAGGGGGGATTTCAGGCTTCCTATCTCGGGAGTGCAGGACACTTGGCATCAAGACAGGCTGGCCTCTGGTCCTGCTTAGGTCCATGCTTTCCAGGTGGGTGTTTCTGCCTTAATCTTCTGACCATGCTCCATGTCATACCATTGGTCCAGTAAATTCAGGCCCTTCCTTGGCCCCTGCTTGGACTCTCTGGAACATGCACTGATTTCTCTTTGTTTCTGATGGACCAGAAGGGAATATGGCTGTAATATCTGAGTTCTCATCTAAGACCAAGGCTCATGCACTCTTCTGGCTACTCAAGTAGGTGGTCCCTTTCCCTCTCAATGCTTCAAACCTGTCCTTCCATTGCTTGGACATGGAGGATGACCTTCTCTGTGGAAAGGGCCAGTTCTTAGTCAATGGTCATTGGACATTTTCCCACTGGATCTTCTAAACAAGCCCTTGAGGTCTTGAATGCCTTTAGGACTGAAGCTCTGCTTTCTCTCTCTAGCCTTCTCTCCAGTTCTACATCTGAGGTCCCGAGACTGCTGACCAATGTCATCATTGTTGCCTGCCTGTCCCAGACACCTCCTTTACCACTCCCCTTCCCTGATCACATGCCAGACCACCATCTGTCTCCACATCCTGCATATCCTATGCTCCATTTATCACAGCCCTCTCCTGTCCTCTGCAACTGTGTCTGCAAGATTATCCTCCAGCAACCTCTGCAGTTACAAGTAATTTGTCAGCAATCATCATGCTCGGGCTGTTTATTTATATTGAAGTCTAGCCATTGGTCTCACGTTAAGTTTTTTAGATGTTTTATCTCAAGAAAATCAACCATTCTTGACACTTAAGACACTGGCATTTTTCTCTAAGCTTTTTCTTCCAGATCCATAAAAAAAAAGACTCCAATTATATAATCAAAGGGAGCAGGACATGGATTTTGGTCCCAGATCACTGGGGTAAGTATATTTGATGTTTGCTGAGTGTTTAAGATATGCTAGACATTCAACTACATGCTTATTTTGATTTTCTCATCCATCCTTACAAAGCCCTATAAAATTGGTAGATATTATAACCATTTTACAAATGAGGAAACTGAGGCATAAAAAATTTAAATAACTTGACTAACACACAACTAACAAGCGCCAGAGTTAGTGCTCAAACCTAGGTCTGTCTACTTCGAAAGCTGTGTTCTAACCACTAATGATCTCAGTACTTCCCTTCTCCTTTCTGAGTCTTAGTTTTCTTACTGAAAATAAGCAAGTGGGATGGATCATAGGACTTCAAAAGTCTCTTTCAGCTTGAGAAGAATGTAAATCCAACAGAGCAGATCAGAGTTTAAGATGGAGCTTGCCTGCTTTGCCTTCTGCTTCTTGGGTCTCTTGGGAGAGGCAGCATTGAGTCTTCAAGTCTGAAGGGTTGTCCTGTGAAGGAGGAAGCTGGCTCAATCTTGGAGGCTGGAAACAAAAGACTCCAGAAGATAATTATGTTCAACTCCACATTAACTTTCTAATAACTGCAAAAAATTTACTGTCTTATAGATATTAGGTGCCTAATAATTTTTAGGAATGAATAAAAAGTTTAGAATTTTGGAAAACTGTAGCCTAGAGATATCTGAAGTCATGTCTTTGTCTAACTTAGAGACTAACTCCAGTCTGGAGTTAAATTGAAGCTTTGAGGATGCTCAGTGACCAGGCCAATGGGTCCTCTCAAAATAATCTTAGAGTGGGAACAATTTGTGAAATCAGATTACCTAATGCCTTCACTTTACATATGAGTGAACTGAGGCTCAGAGAGGATAAAGAGTCGCATGGTGACCCAATCACAGGATAATACCCTGAGCTGTTATTATCATCTCAGGTTATAGTCAGAAAAACTTAATAGTACAAAGCTTAATGGTTGATGGATTTTCCTGAATTCTTGCATTCCACACAAAAGGAGGAAGAACTGAAATCTGAATTGCAACACCACCTGGTCTCCACAAGGACTTAAGCAGTCTTTGCTACTATACCCACTGGGTACATCTTCCAGTTGAACGCTCTGCAGGAAAGCCCTTTATCTCAAAGACATTAATTCAGATGGCATTATAGTTCTTGCAATTGCAGCCCATGCCTTTGTTATTATCAGTACTTTAAAGAACACATTTAACAGTGCTAAACTCACTGAAGTTGTTCAGCTCGATCCAATAAAAGGATTGACCAAGATCAAATTAGCATTTTATTAATTATTTTAAATATAATACAAGCTCATTTAACAGTGATGAGAGGATGTGTCAAAACTGATAATATATTGACTTTCCCTTCAAATTCCAGTTGTCCCACGCTTATGAGAAAAGTGAAAAAGGGAGATGTGGGCTGACAAAACCAAGACACATCCTTTTCACCATAAAAGAGGCGTATCTTCAAAGCAATGAGAATGATTTGTTTGCGTGGCAGTTTTCAGAGCAGAGTTCCAAAAAAATTGCTGCAGTCAGAATGATTCCCAAAACCAGATTTTGAATAAGATCTTTTGAGATCCCATCCCAAGGCCCCTGTGAGAAGCTAGTGGTGGAGGGGACACAGTCAGGAAGAGGCATATGGGAACTTCTCTGACTTGCAAAGTGACTCTGAGTGTGGTGGCTGTTAGTTCAAACTGCATGTTCCACAGGAATGTGGGAACTCAGCTCACATGAGCAGGTAGAGCCAGAACACAGATCTAGTTTGACAGGTGGGGCACAAACCGGGAGCTCCCAGGCAATGGTATGTGGATTCATGTGTGAGTGCAGTAACACAGTGGCACAGTCCAGGTGAACTGCTTGTTTGAGCAGGACCCCAAGACTAACAGTAGGGTAGAGAGGAGAAACAGTATCTGGTGCCCCAAGAAGAGGGGACTGGACAAGCACAGGCAGAATATCTAAGCCTGGGGAAAATGGCTAGTATTTATAAACACTACAACCTCAGCAGGAAATTGGGGCAGAAAAGTCTATTCATATTGAACGAGCAAGCATAGTAGGAAGCATTTGAGGACTATCTTGGATGAGGGAGCATCCTGGGCCAGAGCCCATCTTGGCATAGGGACTCCCACGCCCGAGAAGCAGAAATTACTCTGGGCCTCTCCTGATGAATGTGCTCAGATCTCCCAGCTTGACTCAATGCCCACCACTGGACAAGGTCAGGAAGGCAGGAACTGGAGCTCATGCTTTCAAAGCCACTGCTCACTTACGTTGCAGCTATGCCATCGTAGAAGGGCACGTGGTTAATCTCTGGCAGAGAGAGAATGCAGGTGACACTCTTCTGATTCGATATCTGAGTCTCTTTCTTTCACTTTCTATGACCTGTCAGGTACTCAGAAACCCACCTCTGCCCAAGCAAAGATGGCTGCATTCAGGTCAATGTGTTGTATCTACTAAGTAGCATATTTGTATTTAATACAGACATATCCAAGGTCACAAAAATGTAGTTCCTAAACTCAAGATCAGTATATTTTCTAGGATGATATAAATTTGGGGCTTTGATGCTCTATTTACAGGGAAGAAGAGGGGAACAATAAATGGGGGGTGAGCATAAAGATTTTTGTGTCATGGGCTAGTTGTACATGGGCAGCACATTCTTTTCAAAGATTGTCCTGATTCAAAAAGTAACCATTATCAAAACCGCTCACATTGTCTAGCACTTGAATATTTCTAAAGCATTATACAGTTTTATGATCACAACAACTTAGACATATAGAGTATATTTTAGTATCCCCATTTGACAGTTACAAAGTTAAAGCTTCAGACAGTGGGGTCATTTGTCCACAGTTACATCAGTAGAGGAGTTTGAGCCCAGACTTGCTCCTCTGTCTTCTGAGTCCAGACCCTGGGCTTGTGTAAAAGGAAAATTTTTCACTGGACACTTATTAAAAATGGTAAGACAGATTTTATTCAAGCTAACAGCAGTAGCGGAGAGACTTTGGTGTATAAACTGTGCTCATCTCGATTGGATGAAAAGCAACAGGCTTTTTAAATGCTAGGGTTTGCTAAAGGAAAGGTCCTGAGAGACATAAGGGCTGGGCGGTCAATGAGATTAGGCCATCTGTGGTGCTTATCAAAGTTAGGCTCCCACCTTCCCCCAGAGACCGGGGGACCGTGGCTCTATCTTTCCTGATGATCACATTTAACAGGGATGGCTTCCAGGTCCTTGAGAAACACGTTCCTGGGTTGTAGGAGATACATCTCAAAGGGACAGAGAAAGCACTTGTCATTTCAAGTCTTCTAAAGTAAAGCCTCTAAGGAACGTCAGGGGCTTATAGTCAGGTTTTGGCTGAAAGGAGCAGTAAATTCTTTTGGCAGCACTGAGCTTTCTTGGGCAGGCATTTTAAGGGGGCTGGCATTGTAATTCTAGGGACGTGGCCTTGAGCTGACAGAAGCCATGCTAGAGTTTGCTCAAATCTCTTAGTGTGGGGGGTGGATGCAGTTGTGTGTGCCATAAGTTTTGGAGTTTTCGCTTGCCACTATTGCATGTGGCCTCTCCATTTCAGGGCTAGATGGAGTGGATCTAAGGCTTCTGGGAATGTCTTCCTTATGCCAGCCCTAGAGAGAAGCCCATTTTTGTCTTAGAGCTCTGAAAACCCCAAGCCTCATGTAAGATCCATGCCTGCTCTCGATTTCTTACTTTCCTACTAAGATCCAAGCTGAAGGATTACTTTCTTCTAGGCTCAAAGCCTATCTGCCCCACTTCTGCCTTGTGTCTAAGGAATACCGTTGTCCTGTAGCTGTTAGAAAACTGTGGCCTTGCACCCTAGAGGGAGCCAAACTTTCCAGTAAATCTATTCACCATGGGCTCTGAAAACCTTACTGAAAGACTCAGGGGGAAGCAAAGATATTATTATTATTTTCCAGTGTTTGATTCATGGAGCATTCATTAGATGATTATAGCTGTGGAGATTTGATGGATGGAGCAGTCTATCTTGTCACTATATTTCTGAGCTGGTCTGTAGCTACTCAATAATTACCACGCAGCAAAATGGGGGCATGTTCAAGAATGATAATGAATTATCAGGTTTTTTTAAGCCTCATTAGATTTCTTGATAGCAAAACCTCCCATTGACAAGATCTCATCCAACATGATTTTCTAAAGTCGCTTGTTACTTGTCAGGAACAAAGCTATCTCTGCACGCATGAGGTAGTTTGGAAACCACTCTGATTTCCTGCTATGTCATTGCCTCACACATTTGTTTTTCTTATAGCTTTTCGTGTGTGCATCTATGGTGTATGTATGTTGTAGAGGTGGGAGAGGATAGACAGGTCTCTGGAGCAAACAAAAGAAGGGCACTACTGAATTCTATTATAGAATTGAATTTCTTAGTTCAAAATCATTTTAGACTCATCTTGAACTATTGCCTTTCACTCTCAAATCTACTTTTCTCATATAAGTAAATGGCAAAAAGATCCGCCCAGTTCTGGCCAAAAGCCTAAGCATCATTGATCACCCTCTCTCCCATAGCCCTCACATCCATCAGCAAATCCAATTGGCTCTACCTCTAAAAGATATCCCAGCTCTATCCTCTCCCCTCAATCTCCACTACCACATCTCTAGACTTAGCTATTGCCATCTCTCTCCTGGTCAACTTCAACCACTTCATCCCCTGGTTTTCTACTTCAATTCTTGCCCCCTTAAAATCCATTATCGTCAAAGCAGCCAGAATTATCTTGATAAAAATAAACCAGATTGTGTCACTTTCCTGCTTCAAACCCTCTACTACGGGATGCTAGCATCCTGTAGCTAGTAGAACAAAGTTCAAACTCCTTTATATGGTCTATACTGCTCTATAGGAAGTGTCCCTTGTCAACCCTTCAGACCTCTCCTAGCATTCTCCCTATTATTTGCCACCCTCTAGACAGGCCAAGCTCATTACCACCCCAGAGCCTTTGTCCTTCCGGTCCTCTCTACCTGGAGCATTCTTCCCTCTGAGCTTCACATGGATGGCGCCTTCAATACCTAGGTTTCAGCTTAAATGTCATCTCAGAGTAATTCCTCAGGGAACAGCCTCCTCCTTTCAGATGCTTTCTAGGAGATTGCTGTGTCTTATTTTCTTCATAGAACCCCTCATTACTGGGGGTTTTATTACAATTTTTATGCCTATTTGTTTATTTCCTGCCTTCTGTGATCTGAAAGGAAACAACATGAGGCCAGGGACCTTGCTTTTCTTGGTCACTGCTATATCCCTAGCACCTAGAAGAGTGTCTGGCACACAGCAGGAGCTTACGAAAAATTGATTGAGTGAATGAAGGAATGAATGAACAAACGGACAGACCAACCAATGAATGAATCTAGTACAACTCTTTTCTTTTTAAAATGAAGAAACTGAAGTCGCAATGTGAAAGTGACTTGTCCAAAACCACAAAGAGGAGACTTATTATCCTGACCCCAACTTTTATAACCTTTCCAACATATTGAAGTACATCTCAAAGTGGTTCTCAACCGGGGTGATTGTGCCCACCGGGACATTTGACAATGTTGGAGAGGCTTGTCCTCACTGCAGAGAGGTTGTTACCGGCATCTAGTGAGTACAAGACAGAGATGATGCCAACCATCCTGTAATACACAGGAAAGCCCCCACAACAAAGAATTATCTAGCCAAAAAAGTCAATAATGTCAATAGGTTGAAAACCTCTAGTAACACTTGGAAGGGCGGGATTCTCCTCCTACACTCTTCACTCTTCCTCTGAGCCAGTGGAAAACCTGACATAAGCCAGTTTTCCTAGACTGCCTGTTTCCCTGTCTGAATGAGCAACAGCCATCTGTCCGGGAAGGATGCTGTCTTTGACCACCAGATTCATCTTTTCCTTCTTTCAAGTAAATCCTCCAACATCTAGTTAACATAGGAAATGCCACTGAGTTGTAATTCAATTAATATTAGTTATGAGGTTTGCTATAGAAATTAGTTGCCCAAACTGTCCTTTCTGCTCATTGACATTCTACCAATTTTTCAGTCATGAATTCTACCACTTCCAGAAAGCCTTTCCTGAGTCCCAGGCAGAGTTCACATCTGCCTACACTGTAGTCTTTTAGCACTCAGTTTATATTAATTAAAATATGACATAAGCTCAAGAGTTCCTCATTTTTCTGCCACCCCTAGTCCATGCCTTCCTTGAGGGCAGGCACGGAGGCTCAGCAGAGGACTGGGCAATGAGTGGTTGCTCAGTAAGTACATTCTGGAAGAAAGACACATGTCTCTGACAGTCTGCATATCCATTCAAAGTGACAACAAAGAAGACCTTGCAAAAGGAGCACGATGACAAGAGAAAAGGAAAACTTCCCTCTTTCACGGCAGCCAAAGGAAGCTGGGAGGTAGGCGCGTTAATTGACATGTCTTTTCAGAACATTGCTTCTCTTTTGTAGATGAACACAAGCATTCATGAAGCAGGCAAGTGGAGTCGGCTCCCCATCAACCTGGGAACAGCCAGAATGAGTAATTATCTCTAAGTTGGTGGCGAGGGTCCCAGGAGCTGAAGGAACAGTGTGGTCTCTTGCAAATCCCAAGCTGCTGACAGGGACAGAGCTGGCGGCAGGCTGCGTTATCAGCACCCCAAGGGAGATAAGGAAAACAAAGGAGCAGCCTCACGCTGCTTTCCTGGGAAGCCGGCTGGCTTGCCGTGAGCCTGGTGCGCTGTTGAACTCCACACAGCTGCAAACAAACAAGATTAGAAATGAATGATAAATTTCCTTTTAAAATAGAACATGAAACAAAAGCAATTTTTTTTTGTCACTGTGGGCAAAGCAATGGAAGGGCCCGCTGGAGGAAAACAATTCCAACACACCAGTTCCTTCCACATTAGCTTAAATTACCTGTTTAAAACACAAAATCTTGAACCTAGAAAGGCCTTTAGAAATATTGCCATCTTTCCATTTTATGAATGAGGAAACTGAGACCTGGAGAGGAGAAAGGGCTTACCCCAAATCGCACAGCACACCAATGGAAAAAACAGGATCTAGAACTGGGGGGTCCCTGGGTCCTATTGTGTATGTGTGATGTGGAGAAAGGGGATTTGTCAAAGGATCAGAGAGTCTGAATACCTGGGCTCCAGATTTTATCAAATGACAAACCGTGTGATTTCAGGCAAGTCACTTCTCCTTGCTTCACCTTCCCCATCCCTGAAACAATGGGTTGGAATGAATGACCCATAAGGCTCCTCCCAGTTCCAAGGTTGTATAACCATGACTTCAGTACACGCTAATAATAAAGAAAGAAAAAAATCGATAAAAATGTGTGGAGTGCATACCATATACCAGAAACGATGCTAAACAATATTTTCTCACATGCTATCTCATTTAATCTTTACATCCCTATAAAGTAGGCATGTGTATTACTGCCATTTACATATGAGAAAGCTGAGATTCAGGGTAAGTAACTGGCTCAGAGTCACACAATTAGTGTGTGGTGACAGTGGGACATGAACACCTCTGTCTGACTTCAGAGATGGAAATTATAAGGTCAACAAATGTTCAAATGTTAGTTCTGTCCAGTCCTTCCAGGGAGTGAGACCTCACGCCCATCTCCACAGAGATCACTCCTGCTTGGGACACCGACTGTGACAGAGAAAACAGCCTCTCTGTGGCTTGTGCCCATTGATCCAATACTGCTTCAGGACTACTAAAAAGTCTAACACTCATTCTATAAAATAGTTCTTTAGATAAGGGAGGGTTCTTTTATGATCCTTATTCTGACAACCTTCTCTTCTCTAAATTAAGATTTCCAATCACCTCCCTGTTCTTTGTTTGAACGTGCTTTCAGCTCCCTCACTACCTCAACAGGATGCCTCTGCCCACACTCAACACATCTCACACTTTGAACTTAGAGTATTATTACTGATCAAATCCCCAGTAATTGCAAAGAGGGCGGGCACAGAGATCATGAGTTCAGTGCAAATTTGAACAGGGAATCTCTTGTTTGAGGCCATGATTGAGTCACAGGGACATAATTGCCCTCCCATCTTAAACGACTTTAAAAGAATGAGGGCAAAATAAGTCAAAGAAAGGAAATAATAAAGATCACAGTAGAAGTAAATGAAATAGAAAACAGAATAATAGTAGAGAAAAGTGGTGATTTGAGAAGATTACTAAAATTGGTAAATTTCTAGCCATATCGATCAGGAACTAAAAGGAATACAAAATGACCAATATCAGGAATGAAAAAAGGGTATCACTGGAGATTTTATAGTCATTAAAAGGATAAAAAGTAAATGATATTAACAACTTTATGCCAATAAATTCTACATACTATTTGAAATGGACAAATTCCTTGAAAAATACAAACTACCAAAGTTCATTAAATTAAAAGATAAATCTAATATACTCATATTTATTAAAGAAATTGGATAAACAATTAATAACCTTTCCAAAAAAAAGGAAATCACCATGCCCAGAGGGTTTCACTAGTGGATTCTACGAAGCACTGAAAGAAGAAATGACACTAATTCTCCATAATCTCTTCCATAAAATAAAAGCAGAGGGAACATTTTCTAACTCATTTTAAGAGGCTAGCATTCTCCTTGATACCCAAATTAGACAAAGATATTACATGAAAAGGAAATTATAAACCAACAGACCTTCTGATATAGAAATTCTTAATAAAATTTTAGCAAATTTAATTTAACAGTATAGAAAGAGGTTAACATGTTAGGATTAAGTGAGGTTTATTACAGAAACACAAGTTTTCTTTAACTTTTGAAAATTAATCAGTGGAATTTACCACATGAATAGACTGAAAAATAAAACCCATATGATCATCTCAATAGATATAGAAAAAGCATTTGACAGAATTCAATGTCTATTCATGATTAAAACCTCCCAGCAGCCAGAAGTAGGAACTGCTTGTTCAACCTGATAAAGAGCATCAATAAAAAACTTAGAGCTAACATCATACTTAATAGTGAAGATTGAATGCTTTCTCCCTAAGATTAGGGAAAAATCTTGTTCTCAATGCTTTTTCTTCAGCATTGTACTGGGAGTCTTAGCCACTGCAATAAAGCAAGAAAAATTACCATACAAAAAGGAAAAGAAGAAGTAAAATTGTTATATTGAAAGATGGTAGAATGTATTTGTAGAAAATCCTAAGGAATCTCCAAAATGGCTGCAAGAACTAATAAGTGAGCTTATCAGGCTCACAGAATACATGGTGAATACACAAAAATTAATTTTATACAAGCAATAAAAAATTAATTGTATGCAATTTAAACAATCATAAAATAGAATTTAAAAAATAACATATCAAAATATGAAGCAATCAGTGGTAAATTTGACAGATGTGCAAAGCTTGTACATTGAAAACTACAAAACACTAATGAAAGCTGTGAAAGAACACCTAACAAAATGGGATATCCCACACACACGGATTGGAAGACTCAATATTTTTAAGAGGTTAATTCTTCCTAAACTGATCTATAGATTCCATGTAATTCCAATCAAAATTCCAGCAGGCAATTTTTAGTACAAACATAAATTTTCAAGCTGATTCCAGAATCTATAGGACAATTCAAAGATTTACAATGGCTAAAACAAATTTGAAAAAGAAAAACAAAGTTGCAGAACTCATATACCTGACTTTAAAACTCAGCAATCTATAATAATCAAAACAGTATGGAATTGGCATAAAGTTAGAGACACCTATCAATACAACAGGATATAGTATAGAATTCTACCTACATGTGGATATGCGGTCAATTGATTTTTTACAAAAATGCAAAGATAAGTGAAGAAAAGGATACATTTTCAAGACATTGTACTGGCACAATTTGATAGCCGTATGCAAAAAAAATATCAACCTCAACCCGTATCACAATATACAAAAATTAACTCACATAGAATACAGACTTAATTGCAAGACAAAACTTAGAAAACATTTTAGAAGAAAACAGAGAGAAAAGTCTTAGTGACCTTGAGTTGGGCAAGGCTTTCTTAAGTAGACACTGAAACTATGAAGTATGAAATAAAAACATAGATACACTAAATTTCATCAAAACTTGCTCTTCAAGGATATCATTAAGAAAACAAAAGTCGTCGCTTCTCTAAAGAAGGTATATAGATGATATATATAAGCATATGAAAAAATGCCTAACTTCATTAGTGATTAATGAAATGCAATTAAACCACAATGAGATACAACTACACATTGACTAGAAAGGCTAAAATTAAAAAAACAAAACAAAAGAAGATAATTCCAAATGTTGGTATGGATGTGGAGATACTGGAACTGTAGTATACTGCTGGTGGGAACATAAAATGATACAACCACTTTGGAAACAGCTGTGATTTCTTAAAAAGTTAAACATACACCTACCACACAACCCAGTCATTGTCATGACATAATAGGAATAGGACTTTGAATCGACAGCATTCTATCAACCATCTTTTAAGTCCCAGGTTGATTCAGATTGACTTTATGGAAGAGAAAATCTGAGAAGAGTCTTAAGCAGTGGTTTAGAGTGGGGACTGGAAAATGACGCATGATGTTTACGCAGAGTTGAAGAAGAAAGAATATGAAATCATAGGCTTAAAAGTGTCACTTCGTCACATGCTCCACCTCCAAGCAGAGTTTATGTCAGAGATATTTGGAGAAGACAGTTGTTCCACAGTCCATTTCTCTAAACTGTGGTCATAATATCAAGAAATGTCTAGCCACCCATCCAAGAGCCTTAGATTCACATTTTACTCCTTTCTCCCCTCACCCCTTGTGGCAGCCATGGAAGAGACCTTCCAAATCTCACCCAAAAGACAGCCTGCTGCAAAGAGTACACTTAGCTGACAGCGTCCATCTGCAGTGTCTTTAGATCCATCACAGCACAAGAGCTGAGGCCATTCTCTGGCAGCTCCCACTCAATGAATGAGCCTCACCATTTCTGCCCCATACGGGATTCCCCACCAAACAATTCTGGAATCAGAGCTGTCCTATGGGTTGGTCAAAATGTTCTCAGAGCTTCTCCAAAATCTGAGGCTCTTCCTATCCAATCATCCTTTCTTCCTCCTCTCCTTTCACCGATATCAGACCTGTATCATGATCTGAAGGCTTTCCCTACCCACTCCTACTATCTCTCCTCTTTATCTTTCATAGGCATTACCCTTCATACATTTCTCACACTTCCAACTTTGTCTTGACATCCGCTTCCTGGAGGCCCTGAACTGACATGTACCCCATCACTCCTTCCCATCATTTAAGTGGCCAGGCTCTCTAGTTTCACTGCTACTGCCCTAGTGCCACTACCCAGGAAGCTTCCCTAAAATGATCAGACACTGGACTTGAATTCCAGTGCTAGTGTCATTCTGGGAGCAGAGTGGTTGCTTGTGTGGCCTGGATATCTGTAAAAGAGGGCTACACTTCCCTGAAGAACAGGGTGTGGCTTGTAATGGGGCTGTGAAATCTGACTGCTAAGCCCTGCTCTGCATCCAACATTCCACGCTCAAATGTCAGCTTAACTTCTTTTCCATCTGAAACAAGAAAAGTGTAATCACAGTCTCTTCTCTTCTTTGCAAAGAATCAGGGACACTGGTGAAAATCTCACTGGTAAAGTGCTGAGAGCTCCTTAGAAGCTCGGATAATCTTCTATCTATGGATGAAAATGCTGATCTGCCACTATTCCCATATGTGCCTTTTATTTTGTCTCTAAATAAAGCCTGACTGCCTTTGTCTGCTGTTTAAAGCCCTCTAATCTTGTCTCTCAATAACCCCTCTCATTCCTACATATGTTCCAGCCTAATGGAATCGCTTGCTTATCCTCAAGCACAGTCAGTGCTTTCTCACTTCAATAATGTCACTCATTCTCTTTCTTCTCTCTGGAATCCCCTTGCCTCTCACTCCCAAAGCTGTTTGCCCAAATTCTACCCATCATTTAAAACCTATCTGAAATGTGATAACCCCTAAGACTCCACAGAGGTACTCTCTCCCCAGCTACCATTTCACAGTAATTTTTCTTTTATATTTCTCATGACACTAATTGCTTTCTGCCTTGTCTTGTCTTTATTAGGTACATGTCTCATACCCACTACCAGGCTGTGAGCTCCTTGCCCATCTGTCTGATCCTCACTGTCCCCCAGACACTGAAGGGCTGCTCAATCCCTCAGTTATGAATGGATGCATTGTTTCCAGAGATGTGATGGGTTCCTTTGTGTATTCCCATAGGGTGCCTCTTTGAGACCCAAGGTCCCAGCCTGGCAGGGCTGCCGGAGAGAGCTCCAGGCAGCTTTGCCAGGAAATCAAGTATTTTCCTGAGCAAGGCTGCTATGCAAACCTATGAGTCCTGCATTGTTAGCACAGTTCTCTGGTCAAACTGGCTAAAAGAGTAAATAAGCAGAAGGTCTCCAAGGCTTCACATGAGGATATGAATGGTCATCATTGCTAAAACAGACTGCCTTACCCCCAGGGTCTGAGCAAAGGATTTCAGGAGTTGCTGCAGGTTGTGGAGGGGGCAACATTGATATTAGTAACTCTCATCCTACCCTTAAGATTCACAGCATTCTGTGTTCTCTCAGTCTGTTCTCCAGTCACCATCAGGGCCAACCTCTGGGCTTCCTCCACTCGCTCTGTAAAGTCAGAGTCAAAATACAGTCAGTGTTCCAACGCATTTCTCTAGGAGCTTTGTAGTGGTCCTAGTCTTGCCAAGGGGCTCTCTCTTTCGGCTCTGTGTATCCAAAACCAGCTTCCATGAACATGTTCCCAGGACAGTAAACATTTAACAGGAAACACATATTGAGGCCTACTGTGTGCCAGGAACAGGGTTGGGCATACAGAGATAAACAGGACTCTGATTCTGCACTTGAGAAACACTCAGTGAGCCAAAACAGCCTTTATTTTCAGGATACAAATTATTTTCTGGTTCAAAATTTCTGAACTCCTTGGACCCTCCATTTTAAGGTTCATTTATAAAGTAGCTTTTAACAACACAAAACTAACCTCCATGATTCAGATAGTCACCTCTGCCCATCATATCTGTACAGTGCAGTCAGGCTCCAGCCCATCACCCAGAGAACCAATTCTACAAAAGCTCTGGGGTGGGTTACCAGCATAACACAATAAAGTAATCCTGACATGTGAGTCAAGACACACACATAAACAGGAAAGTTGTTCTCTCATCTTGGTCTTCCATGCATTGTAGAAGTTCTTTCAATTTCCCCAGGTAATAAAGACAGCTAAGAGCAGAAAGTTCTGGAAGGCAGTTCACAGAGACCTCAGGCAGATCATGATTTCAGATGGCAATTTTCTCAGGTATGGATAATTAGCTCTAGCTGAAAAGGCAAAAATGTTTCCCCCAGTAGAGGAGGAACAAACCTGGTGTTTGTCTTAATTTGCAAAAGGTTTCTAACAGTAGCATTTTTAATCGGCAGACCAAACATCCAACAGCTGCTCCCAGCCCAGGTCCCATGGCTGGAATGCAGCCTGACTATTAATTTCCTGAAAACCTGGCACAACAGAGTCGAATGCCAGATTCTCAAGAAAAGTCTCTCCTTCAAATAACAAATCTTCTTCCAGCTTTTTAACCTCTTCCCAAGGTCTCAGCCAAGAGAAAAGACACGTTGAAGTGTCACCTTGGATCCTATCTCACCACTGCTGAAAACTCGAGAAACCTGTCACCGCTTGCCAGCAGAGCCAAAGCTTCATCTTGTCAACAGCTCAAATGCCCTGGGATTTTCCATTCTTCTGATCTGTCACTATCGAGACACACACATTCATTAGTGAGCTGCTCCTAACTCTTAGAGCCGCTCTTGAAACATGCTTGAAAATTTGGAAGCTGTCGCTGGGTGGAATGCACCAGCGTCAGGAGACCTACACGGTGGACTTTTAACTCACTGTTCATCCTCGGGAAAGTTATTCTCTTTGAACCATGTATTCACCTGAAATACAGGAATAATAGCCCCCTCGCTGTCTCAGAATGTTTGTAAAACTCAAATGAGATCATGCATGCGAATAAATTTGATAAAAGGAAAAAATCGCTATATAAAGATAAAGAAATAATACAGCTGATGGTTAATCTGCTTAACTTGTATTGCTCATGTAGACCACATGGACGGAAACGTTTAGAGATATGGTCTGTGTTATATAGCAAAAGAAAAAATGTCTTAGGGTTAAGAATCAACAAACTTGTAGACTGGACCATATTTGAGTTTGGCACACTGTCAGGTACATGGAAGATGAAAACTTTTTGTTGAATAAAGCCTGTGTGCATGAGTGATGGGATGCATTCCTGATATCAGTTTAAACTCCATCTCCGCCTTAGCCTGTGAATGGTGTCTCAGGAAGGAGTGCTTATGCCCCCAGAGGGCGTGCTAACACAGGGCATGACTGTTGAGGACGCTTGTACCAGGACACGGATCTCAGTGAAGGAAACCGACAGGTCCAGACATGTCGAGGAAGTTTAGCTGGGTATCATTCTATTGAAAAGAGTTGGGAAAATGTAGTTAAAAACAAAATCTCTTTCCAGCCCTGAAAACCTCTCCAGAAAGGTAGTAGAGAAAGAAAACACTTCATTATTTAAAAGCATTAAGCCATGTAATATCCATCATGGGCCACCTGCTAAGTGATTGCAAGGACAGACAGGACTCTCACTCCCTTACACAGCCAAGCAGATATAACCTACGATACACGTGCTCATGTTCTCAAGCTAAACAATCACTCATTCTCTAGTAAGAGGACTTGATAGCACCTTTTGGCACACATAGTTCATCCTAACTTTACCATGGGAATTAGGGAGACCACTTGTGTTAGCCAATTGGCTTTATCTGGAAGAGAAACAAACTTCTCATATCTTTACACAAGAGCTAGTTTTGCAAATTGGAGGAAGGCATCCACTGAAATTAGCCATTTACCATCCTTCAGGAACTGGGAAGTAGGGATGCTGTCTACCTTGATGTTTGCACTTCAAAAAGATGGTTCCCAGGTTCTTGAGAAAGACATTCCTGGGTGATAAAACTGACAAAAGGTCTACCCAGTCTTTGAAGGGGCACATGAGAAAGAGAAGAAAAAGTACTTAAAAAGTTTTCTAAGGTAAATGTTCTAAGAAAAAGGTTGCGCTTTTTTTGAGGAAGATTGGCCCTGAGCTAACATCTGCACCCATCTTCCTTTAGTTTATATGTGGGACACATGCCACAGCATGGATTGATGAGCAGTGTGTAGGTCCACACCCGGGATCCGAACTGGTGAACTGTGGGCCTCCGAAGCAGAGCGCACAAACTTAACCACTACACCACTGCTCCAGCCGCCTAAGAAAAAGGAAGGGAGAGAAATCTCTTATTTTCGACAAAGAGAATTGGGTCTCTTATTGTTAATTTGTATTCACTCTTATAAAAGCCCATAGCTTTTTAACCAGAAAAATTACATTCATAGAACAGATAGAAAGTATGACCACATCTTATTCCCGACAGTGCCCTCTGAGTGGTAGCAAATCTGGGTAACAGCCCCTACCTTGATGGCTGGCTTTGGAGCTCTGAATTTCTACCTTTCATGCAGCAGGTTCTCACCCCTTCTCTGATCTTATGACCCTCTAGAAACCAAAGAGGGGATGTGCACTCTCACATATCAGTCAGCCACTACTTGTGTGTCCGCTGTTCCTCTAGATATTTCTGCTCTGAATGCTACCCTCTGTACTCTCTTGGCCATTATCTGTCTGTAGGGCCTGCCTCCTTGCTGACTACCTCTGAAATTCTGACCCCTCTGCTTCACACAGGGAGTTCCTGCTGGCCTCCTCCACACCAGGGCCTGGAGACCTGCACCACTGTTGGTCGTCTGTTGTGACTCTGCATCCACCATGTCCTGATACTGCTCAGGCTTTCCACAACATAGCCACAAGTAACACCTTGGTGACAAATGAGCTTTGAGGAAGCTTCTCCCTCCACCGTCTCCTGGAGCTCTTCCATTGTCTCCCTGCTTACCTTCCATATTCAAAACTCTTCTACAAATAGGGATACTCTTTCTCCTTCTTGTGTTCCACTTGCACCCTCTGGAATAAAAAGTTCTTTGTATTTCACACATAGTTGTCTCTCACCTAGTGCATACACACTCTGAGAAAACTAGTTGGGACAGTTTAATGTAGTGTTTCTAGGGTGACCAGAGTCCCTGTTTGCTGAGACAGTCCAGTTTTAGCACTGAAATTTCCCCAACTCAGCCCCTAGCAAATCAGGACAGTTGACTACCCTTTGACAGCATCTCAAACTTTAATGGGCATGTGAATCCCCAAGGATCTTGCTAACATGCAGATTCTAAAATAATCTGGGTCTGGGGTGTGGCCATATTTTGAATAGCAAGGGTATAAAGTGCAGCTTCATGATTTTTTTTCGGATATCTAATTCCTTCTCTTTTGGGTCTGCTACTGAGAGTGAGCTTCCATGATAGATTCTATTCAGCCATGATTTTTCTGTACTTCATGAGCCCATTGTCCACCTTTGCAATCTCGCTTTTGCTAGAGACCCCTCCAATCTACCAGAAAGCCCAGTTGCAATCCCTGATAGGAGACATTGTTGATTTTCTACTCAACATCCATCCCTCACATTTTCCCTCCTACAGGACCTGAGAGGCAAGTAAAAATGGATCCAACAGGTTTTAGAAATCATGTTTTCTAGCTCTTAGTTCTATAAGTTACTCAAGAGCAGAAATTATCACTCATCCCCGATCCTTACAATACAAAGCATGACTTCTTGCTAAGAGTAGCCTTTTTGTAAATGCTTGTTGGTTCCTTCTTTAGGCCCTCACCTCTTTCTCTAGCACCTAATTAGTATTCGTAATCTTCTAGGAAATAGAAAAATGATAGTAGCAAAGGCATCTTGAAGTTGTGGAAACAGAATTTAGAACTGGGATTAAGAGTGGTTGTGTATATCCCCAGGCTGCATATTTGCAATGAAACACTATTGTTTGTCTTAAACAGCAAATGCCTTTTAGGTACATGGCATTACACTATGGACTCATTTACTGAGGTTAACCAAAGAAAATAGCTTGCAGGGTAAACACATGTCAGTGGACACTCAAAAAGTAGCGTTGACTTAGGATGGAATACCAGTTAAAACAACATTCGTAAAGTAGACAATTTCTGTCCAACAAATGGCAAACAAATTAACAGTGTTATAATAAACACAATTTGTTTAATATTTTGTTTTTCTTTCATGGTGGTTTTGTTTGCAGAGAGGGGAACAAAAGGAGAAGAAGAAAGTTCTAACAAAAATGTTGTGCAGCAAGATGATAAAAGAAATACTTAGATAAACATCTCATGATATAACCCCTCTAAAATATAAAAATCATATATTTTGTCAATGCCTGTTTGATATGTTGGGAAAGTATACAAGCCAGACATAAAGAAAGTATGGATTTCTGAGGCTAGTCTGCCCTTGCATGAGCTCTGATCATGGGTGGCCTAGTGTCTGACTTCTGACTGTAGACAAAGTCTGAGTCTAAGCAAAGTGGGAGTAGGGTTAGAGACTATCACATAAAGCTGGATTCCCCTAAGGAGAAACTCCCACAACTTGCAGAGGAAGAAAATGGACAACATATTTGAAGTGACTTTGATTCTCTGTGAAGCAGAAATGAAAAAGAAAAACAAAAGTTTCCTCTGAGAATTCCTAAACCCAGGCAGTGTTTGAGGATTTGAATCCAGAATTTACCCTACTTGTGTGGCACCAAAAACCCAAGATAAAATTTGAGTTAAAAGTGGTCTTGGGGTGGTAGTGCCTCTTGATGATTAGAAGGAGCAAATACAAGTCTTCTCTGAGGAAACACACTTCAAACCCAGGCCTCAAAGGATTTCTGCACAGAACACTGAAGGGACATGAACTCATATGCAAAAACTACTACACACTAAAGTTAGCCTATGTGGAAATCAGCAAAATCAACAAATTACTGAGTCTTATCCATGAGTATGCCTGATATTGGAATTAGAAATGGTATATAAAATAAATATACTTAAAATGACTAAAGTAATAAAAGGGGCATTGAAATAAGATAAACAAAGATTGTAAAATTTGACCGGGCAAAATTGAAGAACTTAACTACAAAATGTTTATGGTATATAAAATGGCATTGGAAGATGAACAGATGGGTTAAATAGTATATTAGGCACAGAAGAGGGAAGAGTTATTGAACTCTAAGAGAATGTAAAGAAATGATACAGAAAACAAGACAGAGAGACAAAAGAAGGTGGACATGTTAAAAAAATTTAGACAGACGGAGTATGAATCTCTAATGTACTCATCAGAATATCAGAAGGAGAGAATGGAAGAGAGAAAATACTTGAGGAGGTAATGGCTGAGTTTTTCTGAAATTGATGAAAGATACCAATGCTCAGAGTCAGAAAGCCCAGTGAATCTCAAGTAGAATAAATAAAAAGAAATCCACAGTGAGACACGTTGTTGAGGAACTGCAAAACTCAATACAAAAGGAAATCTTAAAAGCTATGGAGAAATAGATCATCTACAAGACTGATAATTTACTTCTCAACAGCAACGCTCAAGCTAGAAGACATCTCTCTAAGGTGCTAAGAGAAAATAATTGTCAAAATAGCCCTGTACATGTAGCGAAACCATCTATTATCTAAGAACAGCAGAGAAATAGAGAGATTTTCAGACAAATGAAACTTTGTTTCAAACAAATTCTCACCAAAGGAATGTCTGGGTGATATTCTTTAGAAAAAGAAAAGAATCCCAGAAGGAGTATCCAAGAAATGAAAGGAATACCAAATGAACGTGTGGACTTGTGGGTAAAACTAAACAGATATTGACCGTAAAAAGAAATTAACAATATAATTCAATTTGAGGTGTTAAAAAAATCAAGATAAAATTCATATCTTGGACAATATTGGCATGTGAGGTGAAGAGAGTGATTGCCTCAAGCATTTTGATTTCCTTTTGTTGCTGAGAAGGAAGAGAAATGTGCCAGTTTACTTTGGACTTTGTTAAGTAAAATGATCATGTTAAAATTTTAAGGGCAGCCAGAAAAGTGGGAGGTAAAACTTCTCAACTGGTGGAAGAAAATAAGTTGGATGGGGTGTGAGTAGGGAAAGAGTCAATCCAGAAGATGGAAAGAAAAGAGAGTTAAAAAGGAACATTAAAAAAGCACAAAAATGGAAAGTATGAAATAAGATGAAAGAAGTGAATTCAAACATATCACTTATCTCAATCAATGTGGGTGAACTAAACTCCAGTCAGAAGTCAGAAGTTTTCAGATGAGATTTAAAAACAAACTCAGCTCTATGGAACGTATATATATACAAAAGATACAACTAAAACATAAACGCATAGAGACATTACAATAAAGAGAAGGAAAAAGAAATTCTTGGGAAAATTCAAACAGGGTAGACTTTATGTTAAAAGTGTCATTAGAGATAAAGAGGTTTAACAAATATTAATAAAGCTTTAATTCTCTAAGAAGATAATTCTACACTTGCAAGCATCTAAAGACATATGCAGAGCACCCAGCAATGGGAGAGTACACATCATTTTTGAGCCCACATGGAATCTTTGCAGAAAATTAGCCTCACATTAGACCAGAGAAATCTCAACAAATTTTAAAGAGTTTTGGACTACATTCTCTGATCACAGCACAAGTAAGTTAGAAATCAATACAAAAAAAAAAAAAGACAAAAATAGATCACTGGGCGTAGGAATTCTTTCAATGACAAGTTTATCTCAAATCTTTCTTTCAGGCTTTGCCGATTGACAATTTTGGTAAATTCATATCTTGTCATTTTCTGGAGCCCTCTGTTTTATTTTTTCTTTATTGTGCAAAATATTTGGTTGAAGCATGAGCAATTTGCAAATTGGTTCTCTAGTGGAGCATACACCTGTGCATGCACGTGTACACGCTCAGTCTTTGGTTGGTTGACCTAATGCGATTTTAAAAACAAGCAGGATTTCAAAACTTCGGTTTTCCACGTTAGCCCAGCCCATTAAAGATTCTGTCAGTAATTAAATTCATTTTAAAAAGCCTTTGATGTAATTACTTTTTAAAGATCAGTAGTGTGAATATTGATTGTTGTCGTACCATAAAATTTTTTAAAAGCTACGGTTATCCATCCTTATGACAGAGGTCTTTTTCGCTTGGGCTTAAGATACCCCAAGATGTTTCAAATGATCCAAGGGCATAAATTTTACTTAATTTTAGTAGAAATAATAATATGTAGAGTTGCTTGGAAAAGATAGGATCCTTGAAGCTGATTATAATAAAAATGTATTCATTACAAACTCCATAAAAGCAGGCACCAAGTCATTTTTTCTCACCCTTTTATCTTCAGTGCTTAACATAATATCCTGCACATAGTAGATATTCAACACTTTTTTTAAGGAAAAAAGTAATAATATCAATGCAGGCTGATAAGTAGGTGGTTAAAAGGCCAGAAATCAAAGGACTGTATCTAATACGGAGGGAGAGGCGATCATAACCATTAATTATTTTATTTCTTTCAGCCAGTCTCTATTTGAGCGCCTACTCTGTGCCATGGAACGTTCTAGGTGTTGTGTGACATATTGATGAATAACAGGCATGACTCCTTGACCAGTGTGGAGCTTACAGTCTGTCCGGGGAGATACAACTTGTTGGAAATACATAGGGTGGTCACAGGGATCAAGTTCTGAGCTTCTGAACAATGTAGCAAAGGAATGGGGGAACTCAATTCATTGCCTGCTACGGGCATCTTACCTTGGAGTTTTAATGTTACCCAAAATTTGACCATATGATAATTCTTTAGTATTCATGGTTGACACAATACTTTAATATCCATCATCTCATTGGAAGCAGAAAGATCGACTATTATCACTAATTTACAAATGAGGAAAATGAAGTCCAGAGCAGGTAAGTCATAGGATTAGAACCCAGATTTCCTGAATCTGAATTATTGGAGATAAAGGTAATGTCTCTTTTCCATAATTGGGTTTTGGCGTTTGTTTGTTTTTAGCAAATATTTGAAAAAAAAGAAAACCCATAGTTCCCCTTTTGCTCTTTTCCACATCAAGCTATCCAGTTTTAGCAAATTCCAATTCTGGGTGATAGTCAGAACTTTTCACTTTTTTTCTGGAGATTAGTTATTAGTTGTAGAGATACCGTCAGAAAGTTGTCGGTTATATGAGCAGGGCTCCCTATAAGCAAGGTTTGTTGGACATTCCTTCAATCCACCGTGAAATTCTTGAAACCAGACACCTTGATTATGCGTCTCTGTGTTCCCAGTGTGCCCCACTTAACAGAGCTGGCCAGATGCAGATGGGTCAGCAATAAAGCTTGTCAGTCCTCCACGCCACGACAGCAACTTCCCCAGGCCCAGACTCTGGTGACACTGCAGCTCAAATTATCTTCCCAAAACAATTGTGTCTGCCATGCCTTTGCTCAGAGGCCTTAAGTGGCTCTCTCTCACATACTAAATATTGATCAATTCCCTAAGTCTGTCAAAGTTTTCCATAGTCTTTGTGAGGTTTATTGTGTTCTGTTCATCTCTCCTTCCCTCATTCACCTCCTCTTCCTGCACCACGAACATTCTGGTCTCCAAGCACCCTGGTTTATTCATTGTTGCCACGTCACACTTGACTTTGTACAACTCCATGCCCTGGCTCAAGTTGTTTCTTCTGTCTAGAACACTCTCCTCTGCCATTATATATATGTGTGTGTGTGTGTGTCTTTATGTGTGTGTCAAAATCTAACACATCCTTAACAATCTCTGACTACTCCTTGGATCCTTGCCTCATTATTAATTCCCTTGCCCCCTGCCCCCACCGTGAGCCCTTAGTTTGCATTCCTTCCATGAGTCTATCCCATGCTACTTTGAATCACTCACTGGGCTACCTCTCAGGCGTTTGAGAATGGCTTGCCCACAGCACTGACGTTTCATTCGTGCTGACCCTAGCTCAGTTTCTGCCACACAGCAGATGTTTTATAAATGTTTCCTGAATTCCCAGGATTAATCAATGATACCACTGAAGGTAACCAGAAATGCCAGAACCCACCTCTATATAGCCAATGTGGCCCTGACAAAGTTTCTTTCCCTGAAAATGAACACAATGACACAGAGAAGTGGTGACATTGTCACAATTATGAAGCAGGTGACAAATATAACATGCTACCTGACATCTATTTTTAAAAATGAAGATGACTTAGAAACTCAAAGTAGGCATTGGAAATTAAAACTGTCTGCTCCATATTGCCGGGATGTTACTCATGAATGTTGTCTAGTGATCTCAGAAATTGGCACAGCCAGGGAAAGAAAGTTTTCTCACTTCTGTACTTATTTCCCCCAAAATTGCAAAGTTAATTTGTATCTAGCTCTTCTAAACTTTTATCTTGCTGGCTTTCAGTCTCCCAAATTCAAAAAAATATTGAATTGCTCCTGACATCTCACTGGCTTGATGTGGAGTGCATGCATAATTTAAGCTGATTGAATATTTTGCCACATTAGAGTGGAAAATATCTGAATCCCCAAAACAGTAAAAGAAAATGACAGGTTCAAATACCACTTGGCATTACCTTCGGTGATTTCCGCCAGGTAATTAAGGCCGTCTAGGAGGCTAAAATGGAAATTCGCCTTTAGCTACAGGATTCAGTCATGAGCACCGCAGGCCCAGAAAGAGATGCTCTGTCTTTAGCTGATGCGAAATGTTCCTTCCTTGGAAGCAAGATAAAATAAACACATTCCTCAGATTATTTGCTTTTTTCTTTTTTAAAGATGTTTTTTGAATTGATTTCCTCTTTAACCAAAAATCCTTGGAAAATGCTTTCATTAGTAGAATTTACTTAACTTTGAAATATATAAAAAAGACTCTCCTAAAACCCTCAAGGTTTGTTAGAAAGAAGCAACTAATGAAGCAGCCAAATGGCTCAGGCTTACAGTTGCGCTTGGTCCCCCTCCTCACTCTAGCCCTCTGCCTCCTCTCATCCAGTGTCACCCTCATACCCATATGGCACAAAATGTGCTCTCCCTTCACTCAGGCCACGTTGTGCACATGGCCTGAATCCTGAGGGTGTGAAGACAAGGTCCCTTCCTCAGTCACAATTGAAGCAGTGTGACTGCAGAACTGACAGAGCTAAGGAGAATATCTGCTGGGAGATGGGATGTGGCAAACTGGAAAATGAGGGCAGAGACATAGGTGAGCCTCCAGCATTGCCTGGAGGGAGAGAAACCTAGGATCCGGGCGATGCCTGCATACTGGGTGTAGGTGGACGTGTTCTCTGTTGTAGGGCAGGGACATTTCATCAGGCCTCACCAAGCCAGGGTATTCCTTAGGGCTCTCCATTTCTTTTTGTTTTCTTTCCATGCTCATCAATACCAATTCTGATCTTATTTCTGAAAGTTTTTGACACTGGGAATGGGGGTGGAGGACATGAGTATTCTGGTCCCTGAGAAGAGGTGGCTTCAATCAAAAACATGTGCCAGCTTGCTTTATTCAGCAAATTTGCTGAACACTTACCAAGTGCTCTGCCCTGGCTGAGTTCTGGAGATTCAGCAGGAAAATAAGAAAGGCCGTGTCTCATGGGGTTTACATTCTAGAAGGTGAAGATGGACCATAGACATATGAGCAAGCAAACAAACAAGATCAATTTATATAATAATGACTGTTACAGATAAAGTTCTACAGGGTGAGTTCACAGAGGGGGACTGGATGCGCGGAGGGTGCTGCAGAGGGAGTGGTCGGAAAGACTTCCATGAGGTGGCGCTATTTGACTTGAGACCTGCATGACAAGAGGGAGGCAACCATGGGATGATCTGGAAATCCCAGGTAAAGGGAATGGCAAGAGCAAAAGCCTGAGACAGGAGTGAGGTACAGTTAGGAACAGAAAGGAGGCCTGTGTGCCCCGAACACAGTGAACACAGGGGTGAGTGGTGGGAGGCGGGGTCGAGGAAGTTCGGATCTGATTGCCTCCATAGAGGCTAAGAAAACAGAATTTGGGAACCTGAGAAATGGGGGACCAACCAGATCTTGGACCAAACTAGCTTAAGATGGATATTTCCTCTAAGAATTTATTCCATCAGCCAGTCCTAGATAATACTCCCTCAATCATCATCTCTTCCCCCAAGAAAACCCTAATTTCTCTGAACTACCACTGCAACTCTCCTAACATACCTAGTGGTTCACACCCTGGGCTTTTGTGCTTACTGTTGCCTTGTCCAGAATGCCTTTCCTCTGGTCTCTGTGTAAAGAAATCTCAAACCCATCCTTCCAAAGTCAGCTAAAGTATCCCCTCTCTTGTATACATCCCAAACTAAAGTGAATGCTCCTGCAGAAATTTGTATAACTCTATTACAACATCTTTTAAATTGTATTGGGCTTGTCTCTCTCTATTCCTAGACCAGCAGTTCCATGGAGGGCAGAACACATTCTTATTCATCTTTGCATCCTCAGTGCCCAATAGAGCACCCGATATGTGGTAGGTGCTCAATAAATGCTTTGGAGGAAGGAAGGAAAGGAGGAAGGAAAAGAGGAAGGGAGGAGGAGAGGGAAGGAGGGAAGGAGGGTAGGAGGCGACAAAGATTCTCTCCTTGACCAAATTCTGATCAGACTCCTCTGAATTCTCTTCCCAACTAGGCCCTGACTTCTAGGCTTCTGTGTTCACCTTTAGATTGTCCTGTTTGAGCGGGAATCCTGCTAAGCTGGTTTAGCTAGAATCCCCCGTCCTCCATATCTGATCACCCTGCATCAGGTTCCTCATCCTCCACCATCTCTCAGGTGACGTCTGATCACGCTGGCCTGCCATCAGAATCCCCCCTTACTCCTGGTGTTTTCTCTTAGTAATTTTCCATCACTGCTCCCTGGCTATAAGTTCCCACATTTCCTTGTATTCAGAGTCGAGCCCAATCTCTCTGTCCTACTGCAAAATCCCATTGCAGTGGTCCCTGCGACCATTACAACAGTGCCCCCTTGAAAAAAGTCTGTCTTTTCATCTTTAACAAGTGTCATGAATAATTTTTCTTTAACGCAGGGAGGAAGAGAGGATGAAAGGAGGAAGGAAGGAAGGGAGGGAGGGAAGGAAGGAAGAAAGGGCGAAAGGAAGGAACGAAGGATTTAAACTTCAAAATGGAGTAAGTAGTTTATCTCCGAGATATTTGTAGTAAACAGTGGGAAATAAATGCACCAGAAAGGAAATTTTTTGTAATAAAAAGAAAAGTTATACTGTTCTGGGAAACTATTCTTTTGCCCAGTGTCTGAGCTTTGGTTTTACCTTTCTTTAGAAATCAGATTAAATAAGCTAATGCATGTGGAAGGGCTTTGCGAATGGTGCTAAGTAAAGGAATTTTAATCACCTATACTTGATAGAGAGCTTTTTAAAAGTTCTAATGCTTCGGCTCCATCTTCAGAAATTCTTATTTAAGTGGTCTGGGAATATAAAATCTCCTGCACTTCTTTTCAAAGGTATTTGCATATGAGTCACAATTCCTGCAAATCTCAAATTACATAGGTCTGTGTTGTAGCAATTAGGTGCAAGAGCCAGGGGGGAAGAATGACACTGTTGAATCTGTGGTGGAAACACAAAATCTCTGTACAAGGACTAAACTCCAACTAGTCCCAGAGAGACTGAGAATCTACAAGTCTTTTCCAGGAAGCAAGCTTTCTGGTGTGGATTATGATGAATGCAGAAATAGACAATGCAGAAATGAGTTGATTAAGTAAAGTTGAAGCACACCAGGCTTAGAATGGAGGATACTCCCAACTCAGAGGGTTTCCTTTGGTGAAGAGATTGATAGGAAAGTGGGAAACGGGCTGAGACAGAGGACGTCTAGTCCAGAAGGGTTCCAGAGTTTAAACAGAGCCCGGACAATGGCATTGTGGTCTACCACAGCAGTTCTAAACCTTGGCGGCACCTTTAAAATAGCTCAGGAGCTTTTAGAAAACAATAGTGCCTGGAGCCCAGACCACTGAAATAAAATTCCTTTACTCAGCAGCATTTGCAAAGCCCTTCCATATGCATTGGCTTATTTAATGTAGCTTATAAAGATAGGTAAAACCAAAGCTCAGAGACGTGAAGGAAACTCGCTCTAGGTCATACAGCTAGTGACAAGATTCAAACGTGTGCCTTCGGAGTTCAGCATGTGTTCAGCCCGTCAGGTCAGTTTAGGGAACTGCTCCTGGGACTGCCCTGATGGAGACCAATGGGTCTTGAGTGATTCTGCTCTCCTTTTTTCTGCCTTTTCTCCTTGATTAACATTCCTCTTTTCTCTGCAGCTTTTCTTCCTACACCCCTCTCATTCCCAGGTGCCCATTCCTGCTCTCATTCCTGCTGGGATGATCTGAGCAGTGACTAACTACTCAGCAGGAATCGGTTTTGTGGGCAGCCTCCCTGTGGAAAAAAAAAAGAACATTGGCGAATGAGATAAAATACAAACAATTGGTACATCTGGATGAAGAGTACACGGCAGTTTCTTGCACTATTCTTGAAATTTTTCTGTAAGTTTGAAATATCAAAATAAAAAGTTACAAGAAGAAGGAAAGGAGGAGGAGGAGGAAGGGGAGGAGGAGAAGACATTGGCAGCATTTAGTATGGATTAAACGGTCTTGGTGATGAACCTGTAGCCTGAAGATCTGGAGGCCTGAGTCTGTTCCTGACTCAACCACCGCCCTGTTCTGAGACCTTAGCAAAGCCACCCTCTGTTTCACATTTTATCCTCCTATCGGGAAAGTGAGGGGCTGGAGGAGATCATCCCTATTCTGTTTATTTATTGCTGCATAATAAACCACCTCAAATCTTGGTGGCTTAAAACAAAAATATATTATTACCCTTCATGGTTATTTGGGCTGATTGGACTCAGCTGGGTGATTCTAACTTGGCAGGTTCCCACGGGGTTACAGTCAGATAGAAGGTGGGTTTGGCTTTACCTGGCTTGAGTGGGCTGGACATCCCACTGAGGTGGTTCGCTCACATGGCTTGCAGTTGATCCTGGCTGTTGGCTGGGAGCCCAGATGGGGCTGTTGACCCAGAATACCTATACTTTAGCTATCTTATTAAATAGACACAGTGATGCTTTCCTCAATTAGGGCTGCATTTTTTTTTTTGAATGATCTGAGTCTTTCATAAACTGGAGCTCTGCATTCATGAATAGTTATCATCACTGATATTTACATTCTGCTGACCACTGGCTGATACCACCTTGCTAACTGCCATCTGGTTAGTTGTTTGGATGCCTCTCCTGACCACTCTCTGTTGGCAGTTTGTTAGTTCTCACCCATTCACCCTAGGAATCCTGGAGTGTAAGCAGTCAGAGAGAACTACTTAGAAAAAATTGTGTAGGGTTTGCATATATAAAAACTGTAATTGTTCTTGAACACTGGTCATATAATAGGGGTAGATAGGTACAGCTACCTTCACAAACATGTCTTATCTCACACTATCCCTGTTTAAACTGTGATTGATGAAGAAAATATAGCCTTAGGCTTGCCCAGAAACCTTCAGAATCAGAGGTGAAGTCTGCAGGCAGACTGCTCATGGCCCATTTGAGAAGGTTTAGTTTTGCCTTTTAGTTTCTGTTGGTGTAATTGTTTTAATCCAAGTTGCACATTTACATTTAAAATCGATGATCCCACAAGATTTGCTTCAGAAAGTAATAATCTCTTTCTTCTCTTCCCTTCTGCATTCCTATCCCCAGAAGCAACTACTCTCAACTATCTTAGCTATTATTTGTGTGTGTGGTTTTATTTCAGATAATGCTACTTCTTAATTTTTCAGTTTTCTCCCTCTTCCATTATCACAAAAACACATTGTTCCAACCTACCTAAATTTTTTCTTAACAGTTACATCCTCATTTGGACTAGGTCAATATTCTGTGTTTATTATTTAATTACCACCATGCAAACACTCTTCCCAGCTGGGTCATGTAGTATTGAGATCTCTTCTCAAAATGTTCAGAAACATCAGTTATTCTATTAATTTTATCTCAGAAGAATTCTTTCCTGGGCCTTCTTTTGTACTCCAATCTGACTTTGACCTTTTTGCTGAGGGTATTTGCATTTTAGGATCTACATTTTCAGTCATCATCAGTCATCAGTCATCTTTTTTGTACTGGATCCTCTGTTTCTATGTCCTTATCTCCCTCTTTCTTGATTTTATCCCTTCCTTAAAGGAAGTACATCCTTTGGCAGAGAGGAGCTCTTTGGAAAAGAATATATGGCAGGTAAAATTTTGAGGACTTGTATTTCTGACGAAGTCTTCATTTTATTCTCACACCTGATTCATGGTTTGGTTAGGGATGATCTTCTAGGTTGGGAATCGTTTCATTTAGAATTTTGAAGCCTCCCTTCCCCAATCTTTTAGCTTCTGGCACAGCTGTTGAGAAAAACATGAAACTATTCCAGTTCATAATCCTTTGTATGATATTGGGGTTTTTCCTCCCTCCCCTCCCCTCACCTCTCCTTCTCTCCTCTTCTTGCTCCTCCTCCATTCTCTCTCTCAACCTCCTTCTATATAGTATTTTTATCCATTGTGCTGTCTACTTGGTAGGCCCCCTTAATCTGGAAACTGGTGTCATTCAGTTCTGGGAAGTTTTCCTGACTTATTTGGTTGGTGATTTTTCTCTCTTCCATATCCTCTTTTCCCTTATTTTGGAAACCCTATTATTTAGACATTGGACCTTAAGGAGTGTTGTTTTTGTATTCTGGTCTTTCTTTCCTATTGTTCTATTTGTAATTTTATTCTATTTCATAGTATACATCTTCAACCTTAACTTTTATTTCCTATATTGAATTTTTATATATCTGCTGTCATGATTTCAATTTCCAAGTGCTCTTTTATTTGTATCTTCGTATGCTTTCTAATGGCATCCTCTTCTTTTCTCATGAATGCAATATCACCTCTTGACTCTGAAGATATAAATTATATATATATATATCTATTTTTGTTTGTTTGTTTGTTTGTTTGTTTAAGTTTTCTCTCTACATGCTGTCTGTATTCTCTAAGATGGTATCTGTATTCTTTAAGGTGCCTTTTGTGTTTCTTTTAGTAGCTGTATTTCAACTTAGAGATAGATGGCGATCCTTGGGGCACTATAAAAACTAACTAAACCAGGTCACCAGAAAAGTTTATTAAAAGGTCTAGACTCATGGGGTGGGACTTGTTGACTGTGGGCTCTCATGGTGAGTTTGGGCCATTTTATATCAGTATCTGTAAACCTTTTCTCATAGGCTGATCATATTTCTGGGAAATAATCCTCCAGTCTTGCACTAGAGGACACAGTCTGGTTGCTCATGCTTTTGGAGCTGTGTTGGCAGAGCTGGCTGGACACCTCAATATTTGGGACACATACATTTTCTTATTGTCCTTGTTTTCAGAATGGTACCCTACTCTCAACTGTGCCTGGTGTGTGTTACTCCAGGGAGCATCTGTTCTATCGTATCCAGAAAATACATTTCCAGTCTTCTACCAGAGTGCAGATGGGTGTTCACCTGGCTACAAGGTGTGGGGAGGAGTTCTAGAGATCTAATTGTGTCATAAACAGATTTTTAAGAAAACCTATTCGCTGCTATTTCCTGAGGTATTTGGTGCAAATTTGTAAGTTTTTGAGTGGTTCTTCATGTAAATAACTTGTTTTTCAACTTTTACCAGTGCTAGCTTAGGATTCATCTTGTCCTGGGATACTAAGTTAGTTAGCACCCATTCATTTGCATTTCACCTTCTAAAATTTTGTTGCTTGCAACTTGTCTCCTTTCGTTTTCTCTATTCTTATGAATTTTTGCCTTTTAAAATACATCTCTTCACTGTTGTGTAAATGAAGTTTGGAAATGGAGCAAAACAATATACACATTTTCAACTCACCATTTTTGCCTAGTGTTCCCTGAGGAAGATGTCTTGTATTGGGAATACAGGGGACAAGAACAGGAAGGTTCAGGTCACAATATTTCCTCAGGCTTAAAGGGATTGTATTTTGAGGTCAAATCCACATTTCAATGTGCTTTCCTAGGTTTTGGACCTTGCAAAATTATTGAGGACACCCTGTTGTTATCACTCTTACCCTTGTCAAGATGACAATAGCTGTGATTCACTGAGTGGTTACTCCACACCACTACCCAGCCAAACATTTTATAACCTTTATCTCATTTGCTCCTCATGCCAATTGCATAAAGTAGGTAGTTTTATTATTCTCATTTTAAAGATAAGGAAATTAGTGCTTGGAGAGATTAAATAGCTTTCCCAAGGTCATAGAGCTATAAATTGGAGGAATCAGGATTCAGATACAGGTTTGTCCAGCTCATAGTTCTTGTATTATCATGTTCCTGCTTGTATCAGGCTTCTACTGCCTTGGCTGGTGCAACTTTCCACTGCCATCACCACAGCCTCCACCACCACTGCCATTGTTGCATGTGCCCCCAATAACATCAACTTCACAGAATTCTCTTGATAAGTGTACAAGTAAATAAATTTCAAAATGTGGGTGCAAGGACATCATTATGTTTAGGAGAGCTTCCTAGGAACTTTGAGGGGTATACAATGGAAGCAAACATACCTTCAAGGAGAGCATAGTCTATCTACAGAAATAGAAACTGTTACTGAACACAAACACAAGTTCACTTACCCACTGCACAGGAGGGCCAATAACTGGAATGCCAGGCTTGTGGCAAGGAAAGAGGTTTATTACTGAAAGGCAGCCAGACGAAGAAACGAGGAGTTAAAACTCAGATCCACCTTCTTGAAGGGAAAAAGGTAGGAGTGTTTATTTGGGGGTTTAGGTAGTGGAGGGGGAGTGTGTGGCCTTGGTGGCTGAAGTTCTAAGAGTCCTCTGTGCAGGAGCGACTGTCTTTCATATTTCTTCATGGGTCACATGTACAAATTCAGGGCAGGGGGTCTATGTGTTACATGAGGTGGATTTTTAGTCTGTGATGTCCGAAGTTTGCAATTGGTCATTTTAGCTTCTCGATGCTCCTCTGCAATGCTTAGTTAGGAGGGGGGCTGTCAGCAAGCTAGTCTCTCATCAGTAGTCCTCTTGCTGTTTGCAAAGCAAGCTCAGAAGATTTGGGAACTTAGTTTCACACGTTAACCTGTGGGTACAGGCATTGTTTCACCCTAATCCAGGGAGATTTCAACTCCTTTGTTCTTGGTTTCAAAACCATCCGCTCCTTGTGCTTTCCTGTTTTTTAAACATTTTCTCTATTTCTTTTATGGTGTTAAAAAACAAAATTCAATCAAGCAAGTTTAAAGATCTAATTGGCTTTATTAAACAAGTCATGAATCGGCGGCATCCCCTCTAGCAACTAGAAGTGGCTCCAAGGAGTTGTACGAAATGGGAAATTTTTATAGACAGAAGGAGGGTGGGGCAAGAAGGTATTAGCAAAAGAAAAGAAAGGATTATTCTGGGCAAAGACATCTTATCTTCCGTTTGAGGGGAAGGGAATGGCAAGGGTTTGATCATGCAGATTGCCCTTTCTTCGTGTGTGGGATGGAGAGGGCACATGGAGACAGATTGCTTTCTTGGTACTGACCAGAAAATTCCAGACTAGTTGATTAAGATTACATTTCGATGCAAGGTCTAAACTGCAACTAGATCAGGTACTAAATCTAGGTTTGATATTGTGGGCTTTAGACAGTGACACCATTGTGGGCCTGTGGTTTTTCTCTTTAACCGTGTTTTTGCTCTTTCAACACTTTTTGTCTCTACTGGCGTAAATTTTCCTAAATCATAATTTCTAGAAAATTATTTCACCAAAGTTTTCAAATGTATCCACAGAGATTTACTAATTAGTCTCACAGTTCTAAAGTTGCTTCTTTTTTATTTTCCTTGTCATTTCTAATTCTACACATTTATAATTTACTCTTTTGTAAAAATTGAGTTAGCTAGTGGTTTAAACATTTTCATTGATTTTTTTCCCCATAGACCCAGATTTTACCTTTATTTATTACTTCTACTAGTTTTCTATTTTTGCTCATTGCTGTCTGCTTTGATCCATTAATTATTCTTCTGGCTTACTTTCTTACTCTTTTTCTAAATTCTTGAGTGAGTATTTAATTCATTTATTTCATTCTTTAGTTTATATTCATATGAGTATTTAGGGACTATAAAATTTCCCCTGGTAACTGCCTTAGCTGTAGTTCATAGATTCTGATTTTTGATGTGGTTACTTCAGTTATGTTTCAAGAAATTCTTTAATTTTGTTTTGTGTCTTTTCTTTGAACCAAGAATTGTTTAATAACGTTTAAAAAAATTTCTAGGTAGAAGAGTCTTTTTTTAAAATTTAATTTTTATTTTTGATGCATTGTGGTTAAAGAATATTGTTTGTATTTCTTCTCTCCTTTGAAGTTTGTTGAAGATTTCTATGTAGCCTAAGATATAGTCAGCTTTCCTGATTGTTCTCCACTTATTTACCGACTAAAGACTTGGACTCATTTTCTTCTAGCTGATTTTGAGTATTAGGTTATCATTTTCATTTGTTTTGGGGATGTTTCCTTTTAACTTAACTTTATTGCCCATAGCAGGGGTTGGCAAAGGGTGGCCAGTAGGCCAATCCAGCCTATCATCTGTTTTCATAAACAACGTTTTACTGGATCACAGCCACATTTATTTATTTATGTATTGTCCGTGGCTGATTTCACTCTACACTGACAGAACTGAATAGTTGTATCAGGGACTAGATGGCACATAAAGCCAACATTTTTACCATCTATGTAAAATATTTATGATGTATTTTAGGCTTGTAAAGATTTACCATCTTAAGGCAGAAAGTTTGCCAAGCCTTTTCCTATAGGGACGTTATTTTGCTCCTTATTCTCTTTTATGTTATAATAACTTTGTGTAGGATTTGACTACATTCATTTTGTTGCTAATGTTACATGTTAGATAGCCAACACTGTCCAACAGAACTTTCCGCAATGTTGGAAATGTTCTGCACTAAGTAATTAAAATTAAAATAGCCAGATGTGGCTAATGTCTACCAAACTGGAAATCACAGTACTACACTCCTAGAAAGGGAGAGTGGTCAGGAGAGACTTTCTATCTTCCTAGCTCCAGAGCACTCTCTTCTTTAGTTTTTGGGAAACAAGAAGTTTGGGCAGAAAATTGCTTTATGTTTTTTAAGATCTGCTGACTTTCCCTCCACTTTCCATTTTATCTGAGCTTTCCCATTTCTTTGTCCCCATTGTCCCCATCCTGTTTAGTCTGGATTCTACCCCAATCAGCTTCTCTTCAGTTCCAGGCTTTTTCCTAGAAGGGATACTTGGTTGGTGAGTTTAGTTTCTAGGTGCTGGACCACTCTGACACTACCTGAGCTTCCCACGGGCTCCTCGTACTCACCCATGAATGTGAGTCTGCAAAGCCTCCTGCCAGCTTCAGCCACTGTCCTCAAATGGTCAGTCAAGCTTTGCAGTGAGTGGCTGGCAATTTGGGGGCCCTCTGGCTCTCAAGGCCTTTAGAAGTTCCTGGGTATTCCCTTCATGTCCCCCAATACAGTTTTTGATATGAAATAGTTTTTGTTGCAATATTTGGCTTATATTTTGGGGTTTGTAGGCATAGAGTGTATGTAATTTCTATGGGATTTAAATTTTGCTATATTAGTCATTTGCTATATATCTTTTATGACAGGATTTAACAAGAATACAAAAATATACCATCTCCCCAAAATTCTCTGTTACGATTCTTATATGTGATACATTCTATCCACTTCTCCATTTGAGAGTCACTGACCTAGTCCCACCACTTTAATTTATAAAAGGGAGAAATTACAGTTTAGAGAAGAAAAGTGACTTGCTTCAGGTCACAGAGCCAGGTTATATAAAAACCAAAGCCAAAACTCATATTATCAGCCTTTCAGTCCAGTATTTTTTTCTTTTACACCCTACAAGAAGAAGAAGTTGATCTTTTTATTTATTTATTTATTTATTTATTTGTTTATTTATTTATTTATTTTTAGGAAGATTAGCCCTGAGGTGCGCACCTGGGATCTGAACTGGTGGACCCTGGGCCACCAAAATGGAACATGCACACTTAACTGCTGAGCCACTGGGCTGGCCCCCAAGTAGAAGAAGTTCTGTGGGCAGAATCATCTGACAGCCTGTCTCTCAATAGGGTCAATAATTGATTCTCTGCTTTGATGATTAGCCCCCTCCAGTCTCTCCCTGGGCTGGTGCTGCCTCCTGTTTGGGAAATACATTTGCTTCTAAGAGTCTCAAATTGACAGAGTGGAGATGAGGGGGAGCAGATGGAGAGATGACTACCAAAGGCCAGTTCTGGAAAGAGATGGCTTTTAGAGTTTGAGAGAATATTCTGGTCCTTTCCTTTTACTGGCCACATAACCCTTGGGAAAATAAGTGTTTCCCTCTTGTACTTGGTATGGAAATGGATGTGAAAACTTTTACCCTGTCCTCCTTTTAATTTCCCCAGCTCCTCTAGCACAAAAACAAGACAAGGTTTCTGCAGACCTTCTCTATTCCATAGTAGAGATGGGTGGAAAATAAGCTGGAGATTACCTCATGGCATATCTACTGGAATCTTGAGATTGGAAAAGTGGAGACGGCAGGATAATCAGAGGGTAAGGAAACCCAATATCCCCTTCTCCCCCAAACTTTGCAGTTCAAACATTTGAGCGGAGGCTCCAGCGGGGTCTATCCTAACTGCACACATGATAAAGTTCTGGGGGTCCCCAGGCTTGGTTACCTGGACAAAATCCATCTTACTGGCTTTAGTGCATTCAAGCCCTCCTGATACGAGCAGCCATCATCACCCCTGGTCCCTGGAGCAGAGCCAAATCCCTGAAAAGTAACCTGTTGCAAAAGGAACAGAAATCAGAGGAAAATCATGGTTGTACAGAAGAGGATGCAATATGACACAAGCATGGGAAACTTTGTCCATATCAAATTTTTTTCTCCCTGAAGTACACTCTCAATTATTCCTACAGTGTTTGCAACAAATTGATATTTGCCTCTGTGCAGGCAATGTTCCAATTGGGCATATGCATACTGCTTGGAGAATCAGACATCACTATGACAACAAGCTTCTTTATTTTTTTCTGAATGAATGTTACAATTAACTGTCACATGAAATCAGATACAGTCACTGACATCACTGTCAGACCTCTAAACCTAGCTGTTTAAGATTTCTTGGTGGCAGGAAGCACCAATGGGAGGCTTGGCCAAGTGGGTATCTCCAGCTCAGGGCAGGCAGTTGAAGGAGAGAGTCTTAATGAGAAGCAGCTTCTCATTAAGGCAACTTAACTCTAGTTAGATGCGCCTCACTTCTACACATATAAGAGAATTCAGGCTCTGACAAAGGAACCATGTTTACTGAGAGACGGTTGACTCAGGAAAATATATTTGGTTTACTTTTCCAGGCATGAGGAACAATCAAAAGTCAGGTGCTACACATTTGTATAGGCCAGGTCTGGCATAAGGATGGGTATGTCGGTTTTACTTGACCTGCAGTCCACTCTGGAAAAGCAGAATTTGAGTTGGGAAACTAACTTCCTGCACTGCTACATTCTTGTGCCAGGCATTCTGTTAAGCACTGTTGTAAATGTGCTGCCCTTTAAAATCTCACCTGTACTTTAAGATGGGACAAAAGAAGCCTGCCATGGAGACTAAGAAGTACATATTACGTGTCCCCATTTTAAAGATGACGGAACTGTTGCTCAGTGAAGACCAAGAATGCTTCCTAGCTGGCAGCATGCTCCAGAAATCCATGTCAAATGCCAAACAGGGGTGGAGAGAAATGAATAGGAAAAACTGGGATTTCCCTGATTCTTACAATTTCCACAAGTGTACAGCCCAACTGCAGACCATCCACTGGTCCACACAGCACTGGTGATAGTGGACAGAGAATGGGGATCCAGGAGAGGAGGAACCCGAGACAGGTCAGCCTACTGCAGCAATAGGATCACTGATCACCCCTAGATCCATGGCAATGCTAATGGCGATGGGACGTAGAGGTCATGTGGCTCTACACCTCAGTTTACAGAGAAAACAGCCTGTTGTTGGTGTTGCAGGAGTCACTTGCCTGGTTCATGGAATAAGTTACCAGCAAAGGGAGAAAGCAGACCTCAAAAGCCAGAATGCTTTTTCCTTCATCACGCAGCCTCCTGGGGATGTTATATCAGTATTTCCCATATAAACTCTCCACCCAAAGGAATGTTTGACTGGATTCCCTCATAGTGGAGTTTAAGACAATGTTTTAGGTGAGATATTTATTCAAATATGCCTTCACTGCCCCTTTTCAAAGACACCAGATAAACAGCCGCTTAATCCACCTACACAAACTAATCCTACTTGATTGGGAAAACATAAGCATTCTCTATTCCAATCAGGACACAAAATCATGATCATCATCCATTTCATCCTTTTTCCGGTCTGAAGCACTGACTAAAGATCCTGTGATATATCTATTCTCTTGGTCAACTCTCAGGCCCATCGAATGCTTGCAGACAAAGATTTGGTTACATAAAAATTGCAATTTACCTCTCTAAGAGTCATATTCCATTATGATAGACTTCACAGATACGCATTAGAAATAGATATTCTTCTGTTTCCATAGGGTTAGGCTCCTTTGCTTCTTTCCTTTTCTCTTACTTTTCACCGGGAATATGTGCAACACAGACAAGTTATTTTTCCTTAAATAAATCTGATAAAAGGTAGACTGGACAGAGTAAGGAAGCTGCATAATATTCTTCCCTTGTCCTTAGATTTATATATTTCCTTCAACTAGAAAGAGAAGCGGGGCTTGAAAACCATTCCTGATGTTAATTTGACCCTGAGAAAGCTATTTAAAGTTCCTGAGGCTTAGTTTTTTTTATCTTTTAGGTGAGGATAATAAAACATACTTCATGGTGGGGCGGGTGATAGGATTAAATTAAATCACATTACAAAAGGGTATTGTGATATGTCAGATACATGGTAAATGATAAATGGCTGCTTAATGTAGTTAAATGTATTGAGTGATTAGTATGTATCAGGCACTGTCATAGGTATAGTGGTGTGAGAAGAATTAATAACAACATTAAATCAATAATTAATATTAATAATTACTGTTCATTCAACTAATTTCTTTGAACACTCAACACCATATCAGGGACCGTGCTAGGCAATGGGCAATCCCTTCAAGTTGTTCAGAGTCTCATTTGAGGAGGCAGAAGTGAACAGTTATAGCACAGTGTGAATAGCACTACCACAGGCTTAGGAACATGGCAAGAGTAACTAATCCAAGATTGCGAGGTCAGAAGGGCTTCACTATGAGATGATGATACATGAAATGGATGAGGGGGGATAGCATTTGAGGAAGACAAAACAATTTCCACAAAGTCCTGAAAGCAAAAGAGAACACGGAACATTCAAAGACTGTTAGTTGTTTAATGGGTGAAATAAAAGTTGGAGGCAGCAGATGATGAGAAATGAGGCTACAGCAATAGGAAAAGACTTGATTATTAAAGATCATAGGAAGCTTAAGAGGCGTAGACTTTAAAAAGAATGAAGAGATATTAATCTGGGGAGAGGTGTTATCAGATTTGAGTTTTAGATGGTCACTCTGGCTTCAGTCTGGACAATAGATTGTGTGAACATGGGAGGACAAGGAGGCACTGCTGAGGTCCAGGTGAGGAATTGTAGGGCTTAGACTAGGGTGGCTGGCAATAAGGAAGGTGAGAAGTTGACGATCTTGAGAGAAATTTGAAAACATTTAGTGACTGAGTAGAATTGGAAGAGTCAAGTTGCCTGGAGCGGATGGATGAACATTGTTGCCATTCACTGACAAGGTCGTCCAGGAAGAGAAGCTGGTGCAGGGAGGAGGTAGGAAAGGGCTGTAAGATCCAGGCATGCTGGTGTCTAAGTCTGAAATCCAGAAGCAACAGTTGAAAACCTGTTCCTATAGAGTGTAGATCTAAAGGGGGACCCTGTGTGGACTAGGGGAGTGACCTGTCCATGAGATAGAGCAAATGAGTTGACACAGACCATGTCCTCTAAAGGATTATGTGTATCTGCAGGACTAGGAAGGCAAGGATATTCAGATACAAGTTTATTAACCCACCTAACCTCAGGATAACTGGCTAGGTCTGCAATATATCCTATATCTCATGGAAGAAGTAATATGAAACCATCAATATAAAACATGAATCAGTGGATTAAGTGGAGGAAACTACAAAATCATAGCAAGGGAGGAGTGATCCAGGTTGAAAGTGTCATTTTCCTTTTTCCTTAAGGACTCCCTTGAACATGTAGTAGGGGTCTACTGGTGACATATTATCTCAGCTTTCATTTGTCTGAAAATGTTTTTATTTTGCTTTCATTTCTGGGTATATAAGTCTAGGTTGACCACTTTTCCCCATTTCATTGCCTTCTGGCTTGCATCATTTCCAAGGAGAAGTCCTCTGTCATCTTTATCCTTGTTCTTCTCTGTATAATGTGCTTTTATTCTCTGCTAAATTTTTTTTTTCTTTTTCTCCTATGTTCACTCATTTGATTATGATTTGCTATTTGTATGTGTGTGTGTGTGTGTGTGCACTCAATATTTATTCTGCTTGGTGTTTATGAAAATTCTGGGATCTGTAAGTTTATAATTTTCATCAAATTTGGAAAAAATTTAGCTATTCTTTCTTCAAATCTTTTTATCTGTCTTCCATCTTTCTTTTCTCCTCTGGGACTCCAATTTATGTATGTTAGACAACTTGATATTGTTCCACACTCACTGAAGCTCTCTTCACTTGCTTCAGTCTTTTCTTTTTGAAATGTGTTCTTCATTTTAGATAGCATCTATTGCTATGATTTCAAGTTCACTAGTGCTTTTTCTTCTGCAGTATCTAATTTGTTGTTAATCTCATCCAGTGTATTTTTCATTTTTGACATATTTTTCATCTCTACAAGCTCCATTTAGATATTTTTTAATATCTCCCATTTTTCTCCTTATCATCTTCATGTTTTACTTTACATCTTTGTGAATATTTATAATAGCTATTTCAAGTTCGTTATTTGCTATCTCCAACATTAGTATCATTTCTGAGTCTGTTTCTATTTGCTTATTTTGCTCCTTACTATGAGTCTTATTTTCATGTTTCTTTGCATCCCTGGACAATTTTTATTGGATGCCAGGCCTCATGTATTAGTTGGTTGCTGTATTTAGTTGTATTCCTTTCAAGAGTGTTGGTCTTTGTTACGGCATACTTGCATATGTTACTTGCAGATTGGTTTATTTTAAGACTTACTTTTAAGCTTTGTTATAGTGAGCCCAGAGCAGCCTTTATTCTGGGACTAATTTAGCCCCACTACTAAGGCATAACATTTTTTAAAGTTCTATCAATATGCAGTGTATTTCAAGGTATCTCCAGTGGTTGGTGGGAATGCAAATATTTCCAGCTCTGTGTGAGCGTTTATACTTTATGGAAGTTCTTTCTCCAGCCTAAGGAATTTATTCATATATGTGCATATCAGTACTTGGTCAAAGATTTGAAGGAATCTTTCTGTAGATCTTCAGAGTTCTCTATTTCTCTGTGTACTTTCCTCATCTCTGCAACTTTGCTCTACCACACATGCCTCGTATTAGTGATGCTTGGTGGGTGTAGAGGGTGGGGGTCATGGAAAAATAAGGAAAGGAGGCTACATTTTGTGCCTGGGGATGGTTGAATTAGCCTCATGAAGAATATCATTCTTAAAAATGGGTCCTAAGGAAGTAGAAAATATAATTAGTGAAACTTTGATGCAAAGGTGTTCTGGATTAAGGAAGCAGCTTGAGAAAATGCACAGAAAAGCATCTGAGGTAGATTCAGAGAACAAGAGGCAGATGAGTTTACCTTACATGTTAACTATAATGAAAATAATGAAACATGAGTCCTGAAAAAGTTTGGGACAGTATTATAAAAGCCTTGGTTTGGCAAAATGAAAAGTTTATACTTGATTCATAGGAAATGGAGAATTTTTAAAGGATTTCAAGCACTCATTGTTGCTCTCTGTGAAATCAGCTTCCCATAATGGTGAAGAAAAGGGGAGAGATCGTTTTTTAATCAAATGCTACTTTCCCATCAAACCACAAGGATCTAAGAAATCTATCATCAAGAAATGGGTAATAGTGTGGCTAAGAGGAGAAGTGTGTTTGTCTTGATTCTGCTATTTCTGGAATAATTCATGTTGCATCTATCCTCTTGGTGTTCCCCCAGACTGTCCTCTGCCACGCATTCTGCAATGAAATAATCAAGTTCTTCATAAGAAGGGGGCCTATTTTGATTAGTAAAAATAGTTCTAAGTTTTGCTTATGGATTTGCTCAAAATAATTATTTTAGAAGCTTTTATTCCCTTTAATTTTTTTCTGTAAAATCTATGTCACTAATGAAGTTTTTACCCTGGGAATGATTTTTAAGTGATGGTTTGAAAGCATGGTGGCTCAATGCCCCTCTGTCCTGAGAAATTTGCATTTGTGCCTGTGGGCTGGATCCTATTCCTATGTGCTCTGCCCAGTTGCTGCTTAAAGAGAAAATTGTTGTACCCTCATCATTTTAGCAGAAAGAATAACTTTCAATTGCATCTGAGCTGAAAATCTTTTCACCATGGGGCAGAACTGCAGTCAGTTATCATGCAGCCTCTGCCTCACCAGGAAACACTTCCTGGCTGAGCAACTCGTGTGGCCCACAATGTCACAGTACCTCATTTACCCTGTGCAATCCCATTTTCAGAGAGGTGAAAATTGAATCCCAGAGATATTAAACAATTTTCCCAAGATCTCATAACTTCTAAGAATTAGTAAAATTGGAATTCAAACCAAGTTTTATCCAAATCTAAAAATCCATGATTCTTTCTTTTCCATATTATTAAAGTGTAGTAGCTGAAGTGGCAATGAGACACAGAGTGTGATACAGCAGAAAGTGCACTGGAATGGATAACCAAAAGATCTGGGATCGACTTTTGTTCAGAAATTCACTAATTCTATGAGTTGGCCTGTAAATTTCCATTTTTAAGACAATTCAAATATTTACAAAATGGAAATAACATTTGTCCCCAGAGAGTTATTATATAAATAGTATAATGGGTTGGATGAAAAGGTAAAAATTGTGACATACTATATGAATGTAGAAAGCATTTTTATAATTCAGAATTATTATTATTATCAATTATTATTACTATCAATTACATTATTACTATCAAATAATTGATATTATCAATTATGGTGGTATTACTATCAATACCACCATCCTTATCATGGTTTTGGATGATATTTTTTTCCATTTGTATGTAAGTAAACTTAAAACAAAAAGGTTAACTGTAAGGATAAGTGTTATTGGGGGAGAAATCCAACTAGAAGGTAGATTCCTTTGAATTTATTTTATTTGTCGATTTGACTTTGTCTCAGTACAAATATGTTACATGGTTTAAAAACAAGGTTTAATTTTAGAAAGAAATTCCTATAAATTGAGAATAACAAAATAAATGAACCTCCTTTGTATTTATTGATGACATAATTATAGATCAGAAAGTATTGCAATTTCAAGAGACTTTAAAGCACATAAACTTGATTATATATCCCTAAAGGGGACACAATCTAAGGATAAAAGTAACCGTAAAAAATGTTTCTAACTCCTTCAATAATCATATTATTGGCAGTACTACTGGTATTGTGATTCTAATAGTGCTTTGTGTATAGTGTGGGATAAAGCAGATGACCAATTATGTGATATTCTAATACTATCATCTCTGATGTCCTTGAGCAGTAAAGTTCTCTTTATTCTAAGATATAGATGTGACTTGAAGAAGTTAAACTAAATATCCTGTAGTACTGAAACTGAATTGGAACTATTATTATGAATTCATGAGATGTTTTATCTTTTTTGAAGAAACAAAGCTCTGTCCATTTAAAAAGCAGAAAAACAATGACCAAACCAGTAACAACAAACATCTCTGGTTCCCAAATTTTATCCTGAGGTCTGGGGCAGGAAATATAAAGAACCTGGAATAGCACGCCACACCAGATAGCCAGGAAGATGTCATAGCCTACACAGGTTGTTTCAGAGGACTTATGTATCGATGTAGATAGGATTCCATTGACCAAACTTGGGAAAATTTGAACATCAATGAGAATAATAACTGCAATGGGTTGAAACATATCAAATGTACTTAAATGCATACATTCATAACACTACTAAGAATGGAAACTAGTCATTTACCATTGGAGGATGCTAGGGAACAAATTCATTATTTTGAAAATTAGTATTGGGAAAGATTCAAGCATTTATCCTGCTTTTCCTAAATAACCTTTTCTACTAGGTGACCAAAGAGTAGATGAAGAAAAGTTTCTTTTTATGGTAGCATTCCAGCTAAAGAAGAAATGATAGAATATTACCATCTTGTAACTGCTAATGAATTAACTGATTATCAGCACTGCTAACATCACAGAGAGACAATCAGCATTACACACCTCCAGATAAAACACAATTCCACCCATGAAGTAGTCTTGCCCAAAGAGAAAGAAGAGGTGGGGGAGAAGGAGGAGGAGGAAGAAAAAGAGAAGAAGGAAGAGGAAGAGGGGAGAATTTAAATCTCATAAAGGGTCTAGAGCCAACCACCAATTTACAGGAAATATAGAGGACAGAAGAACATGTTAAACTATACCACAGGAATATGACCAGCCAAATCCAGACTATGCAAACTTTATGGTAGAAGTGACTTGATTTCTTCAACAAATAAATACCAAGGACACAAAAAGAGAGATAAAGCATAAATTGACAAAGTAAAAAAAACCTTAAGAAACCTATAAATCAGCATGCTGTGTAGGCTGAGAAGAAATTTATGAGACAATTGGATATTTGAACTCTGACTGGATATATGTTGACACTGAGGAATCATTGTTAATATGTTAGATCTGATAATGACATTGTGATAATTTTAAGACACAAATTCACCTAGAACTCAGGTCTAGGTTTCTAAGTACTCTTTACCACTACAAGGAACCAGTGACCTTTAGAGAATTATTTGAAACCAAGGTTGGGGCAGGAAAAATACAAGATTATCCTGGAACGTCTTATTCCAGAGAATAATAAAGTACTCAGAAATGAGAGAGGTACACCAATATGACACAGGAACCAGTCTGATGCAATTTCTGCTGGCCAAACCCAGGACAATGTGAGCATCAAAACGAATAATGACATAACACTTTCAGTAAAAAGGAAATCATGAGTCTATAGAAATACACAAAACAATAAACAAAGAAAGTAACAAATAAATAAAAGGAGGGAAAAGGAAAACTTCTCAAAGTAGAATGCCAGTCAATAAATATAGAAGAAATGGAAGAATTGGAAAATCACTGTTTTGTAATCATGATGTAATAATTGGCTCAAGCAAGAATGATCATTTTATCCATTTCACCAATGGGTAAAGCTTTATTCAGGATAAGAGTAGTTATATCATTTCACAGTATTTGCTCGCAGATTACTTAGTAATTACGAAGAGGAAAAGTGGACCTTCACAGTGGAGATATCTGGCAGTTTACCAAATGATCAAAGTCACCATCACCAATAATGGGATAAACTGCCATCAGTTGTCTCCTGAGGTGATGCCCTCAGAAGGGAAGACATCATTGATGTAGCATTCTTTCTAAAAATATCTAATGGAATCAAATCATGAGATAACAGTCATACAAGCATAAATTGAAGGACATTCTACAATACAACAAATCTGTACTTTTCAAAATGTTCATGTGATGAACAACAAAGGACAGGAAAGGAACTTCCAAATAAAGGCAACTAAAGAGACATGACTTCTGAGTGTAATGTGGGATCCTAAATTGAATACTGGCTAGGGGAAAAAATTTTGCTATTAAGTACGGTGTTGAAACAGTCACTGAAATTTGAATATGAACTGAATATTAGATATTTATATGCACCAATGTTGAATTTTCTGAATTTGATAATTACCAAGTCTTTGTTCTTTGAAAATACATGCTGATGTATTTAGGCATAGATTGATGGAGGGAGGGAGAGCTGGCAAATGTGACAAAATGTTAATAGTAGGTGAATGGGTAAATCTGGTTGAATTTTATATGAGAGTCTGTCATAAAAATTCTTACACTTTCCTGTAGGCCTAAAATTTCTTTGAATTAAGAATTTTTTTAAATTTAAAAAAGCATTCTTCCCAACTTGATCTATAGACTCAATGCAATCCCAATCAAAATCCACCAATTTACTTTGTGGTTATAAACAAACTCATTTTAAAGTTTACATGGAAAGGTAAAAGACCCAGGATAGCCAACACAATATTGAAAGAGAAGGACAAAGTTGGAGGACTGACACTACCTAACATCAAGACTTACTGTAAAGCTACAGTAATCAAGACAGTGTGGTATTGGTAACAGAATAGACACATAGATCAATGGAACAGAATAGAGAGCCCAGAAATAGACCCACATAAAGATAGTCCACTGATCTTTGGCGAAGGAGCAAAGGCAATAAAATGGAGCAAAGATAGTCTTCAACGTATAGTGCCAAAACAACTGGAAATCCACATGCAAAAAAAATTAAACTAGAAACAGACCTTGCACCCTTCACAAAAATTAAATCAAAGTGGATGATAGACCTAAATGTAAAATACAAAACTAAAAAAACCCCTAGAAGGTAATGAAGAAGAAAACCTAGGTAACTTTGAGTATGATGACTTTTTAGATAAACACCAGAGTCATGATCTATGAAAGAAATAATTGATAAACTGGCCTTCATTAAAATTAAAATCTTCTGCTCGATGAAAGACAATGTGAAATGAATGAGAAGAAAAGCCATAGCCTGGAGAAAATATTTGCGAAAGACATATCTGATAAGGATTATTATCCAAAATATATGAAGAACTCTTAAAATTCAACATAAGAAAACAAACATGCTGATTAAAAAATGAGCCAAAGACCTTGACAGACACCTCACCACAAAAGATATACAGATGGAAAACAGGCATGTGAAAAGATGCTTCACATCATATGTCATCAGGAAAATGCAAATTAAAACAACAACAAGATTCCATTACACATCGATTAGAGTGGCCAAAATTTGGAACACTGACAGCACCAAATTCTGACACAAATGGGGAGGAACAGGAACTCTCATTCATTGTTGCTGGGAATGAAAAATGGTACAGCCATTTTGGAAGACAGTTTGGCAGTTTCTTACAAATGTACCCTTACCATACGATGCCGTAATTGTGTTTCTTGGCATTTACCCAAAAAAGTTGAAAGCTTAGTCCACAAAAAGACCCGCACATGGATGTTTATAGCAGCTTTATTGATAACTACCAACACTTGGAAGGAACCAAGATGTCCTTTAGTAAGTGAATGGATAGATAAACTTTGGTATATCCAGACAATGGAATATTATTCAGTGCTAAAAATAAATGAGCTATCAAGTTATGAAAAGGCATAGAGGAAACTTAAATGCATATTACTAATTGAAAGAAGACAATCTGAAAATGCCATACATACTGTATGATTCCAACTATATGACGTTCTGGAAAAGGTAAAACCGTGGAGACTGTAAAAAGATGAGTCATTGCCAGAGGCTGGGTGAGAATGGAGAATTAAATAGGCAGAGCACAGAGAATTTTTAGGGCAGTGAAATACTTTGCATGATACCATAATGATGGATGCATGCTGTTATACATTTATCCAAAACCATAGGATGTACAATACTAAGAGCAAACCCTAATGTAAACCCAACTTTGGGTGGTGATGATGTGTCAATGTAGGCTCATGAATTGTAACAAATGTCCCACTCTGCTGGGGGATGTCAATAATGGGAGCAGCTGTGCATGTGGGAGAGCAGGGGTATATGGGAAATCTCTGTCCTTTCCTCTTAATTTTGCTGTAAACCTTAAAACCACTCTAAAACAATTAAGTCTTTAAAAAAATTTTTTTTCAGAAACACTCAAACAGAAAAAGCACAGAACAGAGGGGTATGATGAAACTTTGGGGTGATGGTTTCACTACTACATCCATCCATCACAATTTATCCAATTTACACTTTAAATAGTTCAGTTTATTATAGATAAATTATACCTCAATAAAATTTATTTTAAAAGTGTAAATAAATTCAGAGTTGTGAAACAGTTTCTTTCTGAACATAATTATGAGGAATGAACAAATTTTCTTGACTCCATATTAATTTATATAATTTTCATTTTAAAAATTGTCTTTCAAGAATTAGACTAAAAGTACAACTGAAACACTAAAAAGTGAATCCCTTCAGTATATAGCATCATCAATTCATCACAAATTTAATTTACAAAAAATGCATTTTAGAATTTTTCCTGTATATGAAGATAATCTAGTTTATTAACAGGAAGTTTGAAAAAAAGTTAAAATGCAACATTATAAACTACTTCAGTTAAATACCAAGAGGTAATTTGTAAAGTGTTAAGAATCAAAAGTAATGGAAATAACTATGTCTGTATTATGAATAAGCAGTGCTTTCCAAATAAACAATCACAAAATGAGTAGAGCAGTAAAGTTCTTTAAGTTCAGAGTCCTGTAGGGACGTGGAATGCCAAGGAACATGGTAGAGAAAAAGTCAAGTATGGGAAATTTATTAAATAAACATAATCTCCAATGAGAGAGAACTCGCTGCATATGATATTGCGTGTGTACATATATATACATGTGAACATTTATGTATGTATTTGTATGTGCATGTATAACTATATTGTTAAAAGAAAAAAATAGGTTATAACATACCATGTAAAGTATGAACTCATTTTGATTTATATATAAGAAAAATGCTTAGAAAATTATACAACCAAATGAAAAACAATGATTGTGTCCAGATGGTGGAATTTAGATGATTATTAGATTCTTCTTCTTTTTGTTCATCTGTATATTCTGATTTCTCTAGGGCTAGCATGTTTCTTACATAATCAAAATAGTAATAAAAAAGGAATTAAAATTGCTTTAATACAAACTAAACTATAAAAAATATTGATTTAAGAAAAGAGCCCTTATCTTTTAGAGACACACACTGAAATATAAATGGGCAAAATATTCTGATGCCTGGGATTTATTTAAAATAGCATGGAAGGGGAGGAAGTGGAACAGTGATATAGAGAAAAGAAAACGGGCCATCGGTTGACAGTTGTTGAAGCTAGATGACAGGTACATGAAGTTTCGTTATACTCTTCTGTTTTCTTTATATATTTAAAATTCTCCATAATTAAAGGTTTTAAAAGGTAAGCCAACAAGATAGAGTTTTGATAAAGCAGTCAATGTTTACAATACCAAAACCAAACTAATTCAGAGTTGTCACTGCTTGGTGACATCTCTGCTCAGGGCCTTTCCAAGAAAGGTCCCCAGGCGGTGCCAGGCAGTGCACAGCATCCTCTGAGCATCACCATTACATTGCGTACTCTGTGCCATGCCACAGCATCTTCTCCAAGATCCAAGGGTCACTTCCTCTGTGAAGCCTTCCTGACTGCATCACTGCCCCCAGCTGAAACCAACCATTCCTCCCACTGTGCCAATGACAGCATGCTTACTGAGTGAATGTGTTGGTTTATAATGATATGTGACTTCTCGACCCAACCTTAAGCCTCTCCCATGCATAATTCATCTCTGTATCCCTAGAACAGAACCCTTCTGATTGCTGAATAAACATTTGTGAAATGAGTCTCTTTCTCTGAGTTTCTTGTCAATTGTGTGAATGAGTCAAATTTCTCAGCATCAGAAATTTGTTTGATCCTTTTAAGCCCCTGAAAGACGGTCACTTCAGGATTACTTGGCTCTCAGCAAAGGGACGGGTGCCCATCTTGTCTACCAAACCTCCTGTGTAGGTAAACAATTTGACTCTTTTGCCTCATATAAGAGCAGTGGAGCCCAGGAAATTGCTCAGACATCTCAGAATAGGACACTTGAGAGCGAGTAAGACTCCTCTGAATTCTCCTTCCCGGTAAACTTCTTTGCAGAGTGAAAGTGTCATTTTCCATCAACAAAGTGTATAAAATGCAAGTCCTCCCAAACCAATCTGTCCAATAGTCCTCAAGCATGTTCTTCTCTCCCCCACTCCTCTACCTTTATTCTCATTTGTGCTTCTTCATCCGATGGGGTTATGATCTTCTGTGCAATTGCAGTGAACCTGAAGTTTCACTCAGGTGTCACCTTGACTCCTTAAGCCCAAAACAATCTCCCTTTTCTAGAACCCATATCACTTTGTCATTTTAACACTTCTTGTCCTGTGTCATAGCTATTTGACATAATAAATGCCTCCTTTCCTGAAATAGCTTGAAATCTCTCTGAGGGCAGGTGTCATATCTGAGTCCAGGCGAAACACCTCATCACATCTCTACATTGTGTTACACTTAGCAGGTGCTCAGCAAATAAATGAAGAATCACATAAATAGATTTGATTGAAATTTTTCACCATGTTGTCTGTTGGTTTTGGCATTGCTTAGGAATTCTCTAGACTGTTTTTATTTCCTTTATTTCCCCAAATATTTGCTGCAGTATAATTTGTGAGAATAGTGGAAATAAGACAGTTTTCCCTGATAAGCCACTAAAATCCAAGCAAAAGAAGAAAAGCTCTTCCAAGTGGAGAGAATATAGGAAGTCTAATATTTAATGACAACAGTCAAAGCAAAACTGCATGGCAAACAATTCCTTAACTTGTTCAAGTTTAACTGAGGGACTTTTGAGGTCATGGTGACTGTTTCGCTTCTGTTGGGTGTCTGGGGAGACAGTACCTGCTAACTGGGAATGGTTGGTGTGGTTTTATATTTTTTATTTTACTTTCAAAAAACACATGGCTGCATTCTTTCTCTCTTTTCTCACAATTTTTCTCCCCTCTTCTCCCTCACTCTCTCTCATTCTTGTTCCATCCCCCCTAATTCCCTCCCTTCCTTCTTCTCCTCGTTCTTTCATTCCTTCCTCTTTATCTCCTCCTTCCGTCTGCCATTTATCCCCTCTTCCCTCTCTCCCCCTCCCCCTACATCTTCTCCTTCCCATGTCATTTATTTTAAAATGTAGTACATCAAAGAACTACTTCCATGAGCTTGAAACCTGAACTTAGATCTATCCACTGGGTGGGATAGTGTACACCAGAGAGGTAGGGAGGGAAAATTCGCTCTAGACAATGGAGTTCAGTTCAGAAGGTGTGGCACAGAAAGCATGGTAACAAGTGACAAGGGGACTTCCAGGAAAGCATTGCCATCAAAGACATCTAACATGAGATCATGGATTGCCCCAAAAGTTAGCCTGGGCATGATGACGAGAGACAACTTGGGAGCAGACAACAGTTGGAGATCTGGAAGGGTACTGGACTCAGGGAGCCATTTGTAAGGAGGGGTAGCAGAACCTCAGCCAATTGTTTAGGGTTTGCCATACATTATGGGGATTGACAAAAGCAAGCAGAGCTCTGAGCCTTCCAGGCCTGATTCCTGGGGAAATAACCCAGGTAGAGCCTCTCACTGGCAAAAGGAAACAGAACATGAGATGAGAAATTCCCCCAAGAGGAAATCATTAAAAGAACTTAGTTACAGGAACAAGAGAAGTGTCAAATTCCCAAAACAGGCTACCCATGTGAAGAGCAGCAGGAGCCTGGGCTGCTGACCTAGCGCCTCCTTAAAATAACTCAAAACAGAAGTGGAAAAGGGACTAGGCTTCAAATAAGCATCCAGTAGCTGTGGGTCATTCCATCATTGACTGGAAGCAGAGGTAGCGTTCTTAGTGGTTATGATCGTAGACCACCGCTAGATCTGCCTGGGCTCAAATACCGCACGAGGTACACCACTTAAGAGGTGAGAGACCCTGGGGGAGTAACTTAACCTCTCTCTGCCTCAGTTTTCTCATCTGTAAAGTGGAGGAAAATTTTATCCGTGTCATGAGGCTGTTACGAGAATTAAATTAATCCTTATCTATAAAGTGATTAGAATAGTGCCTGGCACATAGTGTTTTTTATGAGTAAATAAATCAACAAGATAACGTTTCTCCAGATTCACATATTTTCAACCAAAATATTTTGCTTGAAGTCCTTCTATTTATTCAAATTAACTGAATTACAACTAATAGCATCAGTCGTTTTTCAGGGCAATTGATCCATTTTTCATTCACCAAACTTAGACCACCTGAATTTGGCCCCAAATTAACCCAACACAATAAAAACTGAACATGGGGGTTGGTCTGAGTCTGCTTCATGTATTGGGAAATACACCAGCATTGTTTTCATCACTTTTACTTGAAACCTCAGCCTCATCCTTATCCCCACTTTCTCTCACCCCAGTATCCTAGGAGGCTCCATAGCATCACAGTTTAGAGGAAGTCTGTGGAGTTAGACATGACTGGGTGTGTCAATTCTATCCCTCCCTTTTTTTTTTTAGCTTGGCAATGCTGCCTATTCTTTCTGAGCTTCAATTTTTTCATTTGTAAGTGAAGATAATAACACCCATTTCACAGAATTGTTGTGAAGATTAGGTGAGATTTTGCATGCAACGGTCTTAGCACAGTGCCTGCCCATGGCAAATGTTTAATACTTTTTAGCATAAAATCATAGCTCATAATCTAGTTGCATCTATCTTTTCAAATGTCTCCTAACTCGGTCCCCTCTGTTCTATCCTTTCACACTACCCTAGAATCTGTCAGGAGTTTTTGTATACATCTCCCTACTGGACTGTAAGCTCCTTGGATGGAGACAGGGTTCCATTTATCTTTGCTTCCTATCCCACATTATCTTGAGTGCTCATAACAACACTCAACAAATGTTTGTTGAATACTCTGCAAAACTTGGTTTTCTCTCTAACTTGGTGCAATAGGCAAAAGAGATAAAGCTAAAAACCTTAGGGCTCTTGAGCACTGCAAATATGCCTCGTGGACACTTAATGCATAGGAAATGGTTTGGTGACTTAGTCAATTCAAGCCACCCACAAAAGGACTCCGTGCCGATATTGAGCCTATTGTCTGGGAGTCTGAAAGTCCTTTCTATAGAAAAGCCTGAAGAGCAGTTCTGTTTGGAGGCTGAATGACACGCAACTTAGACAATAGATAGCAATATTTGTCTGCAGGGGATAGAAAAGGCAAAGGGTAAGGGGCTGAGAAGTGGGGAAAAGAAATGAAGCCACAAGAGAAAATTCCCAGCTTCATATGTATTAGCATACGTATTTGTGTCATTACTTATCAGAAATACATATTTTTAAACACAGCACCAATTAAGTCTGGTGGTTTAATTGACAACTGATGAAAACCACCACATTGTGGCCCAGTTAAGTCTCATTGATCTTGCTATTCGATCCCTTTTTTCCAGTGTTACCAGTAATTTGTCAGCTTCGTTCTTGACAATGTAAACTGCTCAAACTTCTATGAGAGACACTTCGGGGAGGGAAGGATACGACACAGTGATCCAAACTGACACTGTTGAAAACACTCAGTTCTTAACTGATAACCAGGAATGGCGTAGTCCATAAAATAAGCCATTAGTACTTTCGAGGCAGGGCTGGACACAGAAATGGTGGTGTTCAAAAGAGGAAATTGTTATATCTTTGATAGTTCTAGCAAACTCATCTGCTTAATTGAATTCATTGGTCCAGCTAGTTTGTGATATTACTATGTGTAGTGATCAAGGAGACATCTCATATAGGTAGGCTTATCCATGAACACGTAAAAGAATGTTCTGTTCGAAATTAACGTGCTTTTCAGCTTTCCCAGTGCTTGAAATCCCACCATTATTGTCAATCTTTATAGTCTTTCTTACCAGAAAAGGTAATTTTTAACCAAAAACTTGGCAAGTTTTAAAAGATGAGATGAAGTCCATCATTACTTAGAAGACAGCAGGGTAGAGGAGGTATGAGAATGGGTTATGAGTTTTAGAAGGTGGGGAAAAATGAAGTTCTCTCCGTTGAGGGTCAACAGCCTCAGGTCAGTGATTGGGGGATGGAGGTGAGAGGCCAATACTGTTCGTTCAGCCAGCAAAACGCTGACCGATTGATCACTTCCTGCCTGTCACTTGCACCTGCTACTGAGCTTTCATCATTTCTCCCCAAGACCACTGTAAAACCTTTCACATGTTGCTCCCCTCTACACGAACTTCTGCATTTCTTCTTGAACTATTCTTCTAAAATTTACTCTTATCACGTCAATTATCTACTTTAAAGTCTTTTATGGGTCTCACTTTACCCTCAAATTAGCCCCACGTTCTTTAAGCTGACCTTTCCTCTCCCAGAAGCGTCATCCTCCCAATCTCCTCGTCAGCATCCCCGTGTATCTAAATATGCTATGTTCTTCCAAAGTTCTGAGTTTGGGCTAATGATCCTCTTTCCATCTGGAATTTTCTTCCCTATCTTCTCTGCTAGGTGGCCTCCTAAGGATTCCTGAGGGCTCAAGTTAAAACTCATCCTTTCAGTAATGCTTTGTTGGGTCCACCCAGCCAGAATTAATCACTCCTTCTTGTGTGACTGCACAGAACCGAGTTCATACTATATGACTGTCTCATTGAAAGAATGATGATTGGTTCTTTGTTTATGTTAGATTATGAGGGCAGTGACTGTGTTACAGAGGCAACATTACATTTGCAGGAAACCGTTTCATTTCCTTTCTGGGCACACAGAAGGACCGTATTTCCCAATTGCATTAAGTCTATATGTGGCCTTGAAGCAACTGATGGCCAATGTAATGAGGGCACAAGTGATGTACACTGCTTCTAACTGACCCCTAACACATAATTCATGGTCTGCATTTTTTTTCTCTTGCCAACCACTCAGCTACAAGTTGAGGACTCCAAAAAACTACTGAGTGGAAGGATCCTGGGTCTTTGAGTCACCACTTGGAGGAAATCTACTGCACTGAACATCAGCACTGGATTTCTCATGAGTGAGAAACAAACCTTTAATTATGTCAAGACACTGGGATTTGGGGTGTTGTCACAACAACCAGCCTTCCTTACTCTGATTAATAATGATGCCTTCTTTTTCATTGTGATTTCCAGTCAGTCTCTCCTCCCAGTCTACCCAATCAAGTTCTGGCCTCACTTTCCTCCCAGTTAGCTTGGATTTCTTGGTCAACCATTTAACAATATTATTGCCATCATCCTAGAATCTTTTTCTGATGTTTTATTTTATTAGCACAAGTTGTAGTTGTAATAGTAATGGCAGTAGTGGTTGTTGATGCTCTTGATAAGCATGTAATGCTTTGCAGATTATATATTTTTGTATTTATTTTCTTAGTTTGATTTTGCCTTCTCATGGTTTCTGTCTTGCCTCACGTGTTTCCTGCCTGCTATCTCTACTCTTGAATCTGAAGTGATACCACTGGAGTAAGTCACAGAAATCTAATTTTTGGCTGTAATAGAAATTAGTGCTGTTTCCTCCCTGCTACTGGCCGAACCTTTTAGTCATCTCTTATACTCCTTGTTTAAGTCTATGTAGCTTTTTAAAAAAATGTTTATTAGGACTATTTATTTAGAGCAGTTTTAGGTTCACAGCAAAATTGTAAGGAAGGTACAGAGATTCCTCATATATTCCCTGCCACTACGTATGTATAGTCTCCCCCATTATCAACATCCCCCTCCAGAGTGGTAAATTTGTTGCAATTGATGAACCTACATTGACACATTGTAATCACTTAAAGTCTATAGTTTACATCAGGGTTCATTCTTGCTGCTGTATATTCTATGGGTTTGGAAAAATATTCATTATTATAATATCATGCAGAGTATTTGCACTGCAAAAACACTCCATGCTGCACTTATTCATTCCTCTCGCCCTCAATCCCTTGCAATGACTGATTTTTGACTGTCTCCATTGTTTTGGTTTTTCCAGAATGCCATATAGCTGGAATTATACAGTGCGTAGCCTTTCAGATTGACTTCTTTTACTCTTTATAGCTTTTTATCCAAACTTTTTCTACTCTCCTCAAAACCCCAAGATCTTTTCCAAGATTAATTCCTCCCCTGTGTACTTGATGCCTCCTTCCAAAATTTTTTTTTCTCTCATTTCTTTGAGAAGATCATGGGGTCAAAGACTGTGTCTTATCTACCCTTTATCCTACCTCTTTTATCATGTGTCTCAATGCAGTCTACATTCTAGACATACCAAAATTCTCAGTTCCCCAAATGCAGCTCATATACGTTTATGCCTTTGCACATGACGTTATCTTTTCGAAATGCCCATTCTCCACCTTCCCAAGTTAGAAAAATCTTACTTATTTTTCAAGAAACAGAACAAATATCATCCCTTTTATGAAGTCTTCTCTGATGTTTCCAAGCAGACATAGTGGCTCCCTCCTCTATGCTCCCATAGCACCTCAAGTTTCTTCGTGTTATATCTTACTGCATTATAATTAACTCTGTACAGGCCTGTCTACCCTCTAGACTGTCAGCCTTTCTGAGTAAAGGACCATGTCTCATGGCTTTCTTTATTTTCAGCACTAAGAACAATGTCACACACAAGCAGCTTTTTAAGTGAGGAAAGCAGGCAATCGCGTCTGCTTCTTGGAGAGGTGACTCAAGCATCCTAAGCATTAAAGGCTTAGGACCCAGAGTAAATGGGATTGAAGTAGAGAGAAAGGAGTCGATCCTTATATGGAACAGTAAGCTTGGCTCTATACTGTAATAACAAACTGTAAACTTAACCTGGCTGAGGGTTCTGTGTTCTTTTAGGTGATGGTCATTCAGGTGCAGCCACAAGAGGGGACATAGGAGAAATGCAGGAGAACAAAGTTTGCTATACTCAAAGATCCTAGAGAACAGAGTCACCATACACCATGAGGGGCCGCCCAGGAGGATTGCCAAGGGAGCTGGCTCAACCAAACAGGTGGGGAGCGAAGAGAAAGAGAAGCATGCATCTTTATTGGAAGTCAGGGTGGAATACACAAGATAGGGTGTAAGGGGATTCCATCAGTGTGTTTGAGTATTATTAGGTCACAGGGGAGGGCAGAAAGGGGAACTTGTGGCACGGGTCAGCCTTGTCACACTGTGCACCTGGTCACCTGGGTAGGGTGGTTACAGACTATTGGCAGGGATGTTGAGACAGTAGGAAAGAAAAGGGGGGGAAATGTTTGAAGTTTTAGAAATTTACAATACACTGAGTATCTTAGATGTGTCCTAAATGGCCCCAGAAAGCAGAACTATGATCAACAGACAAAAGTCACAAGCAGGCAGATGGCCACTCAAGATAAGAAGGGCCTTTCTAAACATCAGAGATGTGCAAAATGGAAAAGGCTAGCTTAGAAAGCAGTGAACTTCATTATTGTAGGTATTGAAGCAGGGGCCAGTCACTTGTAGGAAAGTTGCTATAGAGATTCATGTAGCATATAGGATGAATGAGTGTTGTGTGTAATATTCACCAGTTTGGGTCAAGTCAAGGCTCAGCTTGTATGGGGAAGGCACACACAAGTGGGACAAATAAAGGTCAAGTTATATGGATTTAATACGATCATCCTTTCCAAAGTCTTTTGTTCATGTTTCTACTATAAGAAGATATTCTGGATGTAAAAGTATTTCTGGAGTCAAATAAGTTTGGAAACTACTTCATTGCCCTATTGGTGAAACAAAGCCATTTGCAAAAAGACTCTGAGAATTCCTGAAATAAAGGAAGCTGTGTCATTTGGCTTATCTCAGCATTTCACAAAGTTTTGTTCACAAAAACTTTTTATTGTGTAATATGCCTGTGAATATTTCACAGAAGAACCCCATCTAATTCTGCTTTCATCTGGGTAAAGACATCTCTCTCTAGCTATAGGCATGGACGACATTTTCTCCTTTGCTGATTTCAAATCATGCAAGGTCTAAGGTGTACAGGAAGGCTCAGGTGTAGTGAGGGAGAACTTATCCCTAGGTGAAGACAGCTATTTACCAAACTCATATGCCTTTTTTCATTTAATGCTGATCCCACCATACAAGAAAGATGTTAGTTTTCTTCTTTTTCCATAAGGGGAACCAGATGCAGCTAGTAAGAAGATGATGCAGGATTCTAAAATCTGTGATCTTTCCATTTCTCAACTCAGCAGGCATTGAGCTGGGAGTCCAGAGATGGAAGAATTCAACCAAGAGACTGTCCTAGCTTAATGGTCAATGGTTCCTGATTTCATTATTTGAGAATTGACAGTCTCCAGAAGCATAAATGTCACCTTGATAATAACTATTGGAGCCCATTAAGTCCAGAAATTCACTTTTTTATAGTTGCCACAAGAATGAGGATTCAGGTGAATATGATCATTACTCAATGGCAATCTGAAAATCAATAACCCATTACCTCTGTCAGCTGTATCCCCCGACTGGGCCACCTTCAGAAGGAGAGCCTGATGAGTTACCTCCTCCGTGTGAGTCAGAACCTATATAAATAGGCCAGAAGTAAATGAGTTAGATATGCTCATGGACACTGGGCCAGGCAGCAAGTGCTGGTAAATTCTGGATCTTTTTACCTTCAAAGATACCTTTTATTTTGCTCATACGGGCTCATACTTTGCTACCAAACTATTCATTAAGTAAAAATTAGGTTTTCCCATTTGTTTTCATCAATAACATGCAGAACTGCCAATCAGAACTTGGGATCAGCATCTGCCTAGATAGTATAACTGCATTAATTTGATGTAAGCACAGTCAAAATCAAAGAAAGTTGACATTTCAGATAACTTTTGCCTCCTCATTATAGGTAAATGCATAGCTTCTCTGGAGGTATTTAAAATATTGAAAACAATTTTGAGACTATGGTGAAAATGGGTTGAAAGACATCTTAAACCTTTTTTTCATATATTTTGCACAGCCTCGTTAGTATAATTATCTTATATTGTTTTCATAACTGAAAGAATTAATAAACCAGATAATAATCAAAAAGGACAATAGCCTGAGAACCCCTATGACTGCCTTCGTGGTCTTGTAAGGGTCTAAAAGCTTAGGTAGAAAACTAGCCTAGAAATATCTCTAAGGACCCTTCTGGCTCAAAGATATCCTATGCCTTTATGTTTTGTTTTGTTTTCAGGGAGAAATAATTGCCCTCCCTCCAGTGTGATCTTCATTAGCTATCGTAACAATTCTGCAAGGCTCTTTAATACTCTTGGTAATGAGGCATCCTTAGGTCCTTGCATTAGGTTCATTCAGTGTCTTGCTGTGAAGGCAGGGTGGTAAAAAAAAATCTAAAAAACATAAAAAGCCTTCTCATTTCCACATCACAAATCACAGCCAGAAGCAAAAGCACAGGGGGAAATCCCTAAAAACTCCACATCCTGCTACCTAAGAATTTAAATAATTAATTTTGTGAAGTTTGGCCACGAAGCTTGTAAACAGCTACAAAGGTCTTAGCATTTATTTTACAACATATCCCCAAACTCACAGCAAACAGCCTACAGGTTGGCCATTTATTTATTTTCCTTGATTGGAAGAGGGGGTCATAAGGAAAAGGAAAACAGAGAAACTAACTTTACCACTATTACTTCCACTAAGTTCTCCTTAATGTTCTGCACAAGGACAGGAAAAATCTCCCGGAGTAGGCGTCTTTCCACCAGCCCCCTCCTTGCAAAACTCTCACTTGAGATGCTACTTTTCACTGCTTCCTTTAACGACCATATAATTTTGATTTTATTAGTTTGGCTTCTTTCTAACTTCCACTAATGGATGAGTTAACACATGACTCACACTTATAGCTATTTATTTTGATGTTTGTGGGTGGAAGGATGCTTTTAAAAAATTCCATTTATATAAGTGTTTGGACCACTTTGCATTGAAGGCCATATTTTATTACCCATAAGAGAAAGCTGCTACACTGAGGAGTCCGGTAATACTGGCAAATTGATAGCACTTTGCCTTCCTTGGAGTCTGGAGGACACTGAGCGGAGGAATCGTATGCTCCACTGAAATTATTCCAAGGGAGAAAGTGAGCTGCCTCAGGGGGTGCATTTGGGCATTTGGGTCACAGTTTGCTTTTGCCAGGGCAGTATGGTAGACCAAGCAGTTTCCTAAAGATGCGGTACCAAGACTAACTGAAAACCCATATCCATTAAGGAAAAGGATAGAGAAGTCAGAAAGAAATTTAATTTGAACTTTGTAAAGCACATATTATGTGCCAAACTTGGTGCTAGGGTGCTAAACAGATAAATATCTTCCCATATAAATTTAGAATTTAGCAGCATAGTATATATACATAGCAGTTGATATACAAATAAATGTAATCATAAAGAAATGAGTTCCAGTTTTACATAAGATGAAGTAAGCACATATCTCCCTGTCTCTACCATTGAAAATAACTAACAATACTAGACAACGAGCATGCAGCATCTACCTGAGGACTCTGAAAAGTAAACACTAGCAGGGAGTTTGGAGAACTGAAGGTACTACTGAACTGACACTGCTTTTATAGTTCCAAACCCACAAGCACATGCCAGGTGTAGACAGAAAGAGATCTCAAGGAGATTCTCTCTTTCTGGTCCAAGGAGCAGGAAATTGGGTCCCTAAAGCACAGAAGGAGTGTGTAGATTCTTTTCAGTGTTGTTGTTACTTGTTTTCCATCTTTTCTTTCCCCAGCCCCAAGGCCAGCCCATAGTGGTAGCAGTGGCGGTAATAGCTGTGCCAATAGCAGAAATGATGGCAGTGCCAATAGAGCAGATTCTTAAAACTCTGAGCCAAGAGCATGGGAGGAATCCTCATTGCCTTTATTTACCCCTCTCAGTCCTCTCACAACTTGACCTGGGAGTACACAGCAAAAAGTACACAGCAGGGTAGGTATTCAAAGCCTCAGACTTCTAGCCAGAAGACGAGGAAGGGGTATCCTCAGAGCTGGAAAGTTCCTAGGAGATTGTGCAGTGGGGGAAGCAGGGTGAAAATAATCCTATAGAGTTGTGTATCAACTCCTAGGCTTAACCGTAAACTTCACATGCATATACCTGAACTTAAACAGCATACCACAGGTTTTGAGAATTGACCTATGAAGTAGACCACTGCCCAGGTCCCGTACTGGTCACTGAGTGGCATACATCATGACAGATACAATAACACTGCAATAGTTTTGAAAACTAAATTGACATTTAAACCACAGGCCCCAGAAAACCACCTGAAACTTGTGGCCTGAACCCAATTCAATCAATCACCTGCTTAAAAAAAAAATCAACCTTCAATATTTTCCGTAGGACTTAAGAGCAAGAATCTCACAGCATAATACTTAATATGTCCAGGACACAATCCAAAATTACTCAATATATGAAGGACCTGAAAATTTCAATGACTTACAAGGAAAAAGACATTCAACAGATGTTAACCTGAGATGACAAAATGTTGGAATAATCAGACGTTAAAGAAGATATCTTAACCATGCTCTAAGAAGTAAGGGTGATCACTCTCGAAATTAATAGAAAGAAAGAAAGCTGCAGGAGAGAAATAGAAGATATTAAAAAGAACCAAATGGAAAGTTTAGAACTAAAAAATACAATAATCAAAATAAAAAATACACTGGATATTTTTATTTTTATTGAGCAGAATAGAGCCAACAGAGGAAAGATTATTGAACTTTAAGATAGATCGATAGAAATTACCCAATCTGAACAACACAGGAAAAAAGACTGAAAAAAAATGAACAGAGCCTCTGAGACCTCTGGGACAATACCAAAAGATCTAATAATCTTTTCATCAGAGTCTCAGAAGGAAAGGAGGAAGAGTATGATGCAGACAAACTTTTTGAAGAAATAATGGTTGAAAATTTTACAATATTGGCCAAAAAAATACAGCTTCAATGAGATCCAGAAAGCATATTGAACCCCAACAGGATAAACCCAAAGAAATTACATGCCCAGATACAACATAATAAAGTTACTGACGGGCCAGCCCAGTGGCGCAGCAGTTAAGTGCGCACGTTCCACTTTGGCCGCCCAGGGTTCCCTGGTTCGGATCCCAGGTGTAGCCATGGCATTGCTTGGCGCGCTATGCTGTGTTAGGCGTCCCACAAATAAAGCAGAGGAAGATGGGCATGGATGTTAGCTCAGGGCCAGTCTTCCTCAGCAAAAAGAGGAGGATTGGCAGCAGTTAGCTCAGGGCTAATCTTCCTCAAAAAAAAAAAAAGTTGCTGAAAACAGCCAGAGAATAAATAACACACAACAAATAGGCGGCCAACGATTTGAATGACAACAGATCTCTCATCAGAAAAAATGGAGAGCAGAATGCAGTGGAATGACAGTTTTAAAATACTGAAAGAAATTTGCTGTGAATCCATTTTTTTCACACTATAATATGAACATTTTCCCACATCATTCAATACTCTTTAAATACTATGATTTGTAATAACATAAAACTTTATATCTTTAATACTTTATGTATTTAATAATTTTCCCATTATTTGAGTTGTTTACAAACCTTTGCTCATAAATAGTGCTGTGATAAACATCAATGTACATAAATTAGTATACATACCTCTATTTATATTCTCATTATGAATTCCTAGAAATATAGTTATTGGATCAAAGGATATGGTTAACCTTTAGGCACTTGATATATATTGTCAAATTGCCCTCCAGAAAGGATTTAATTAAATTATCACTAGCACTGTATAAGAGTGTCTGAGAATTACTAGTTTTCAAAATCCTCATCAATATAAAAACTAAAATTGGCATGCTATGGTTTCATTTGGAGTTTTTCAATTGTGTGTAATGTGAACTATTTTTCAAATGTTTTTCAGCAATTTGAACTTCTTTTCTTACGAATTGTTTATTTATGACATTTGTCTTTTACTGATCGATTTTCTTACTAACTTTTATGAACTTGTACTTTGAACCAATAGTGCGACTGAAAGCCAAGACAGCCAATCCAGCAATTCCCCAGCATGTGCTGTAGTAACTGGCTCAATTTTTCCTCCCTACTTATACCCCATTCTCTACAGGATATACATTTCTGAAGATAACAACCATCACCTACTCCCAACTCTACCTCTACCCGACTTGTTTATATCGTGTGCTTAAACATCACTCCCAACTCTGTTGCTTTTTTAAACCTTCTGTCTCTAAATTCATGCAGAAAGAGAGTGTGTGTGTGGGAGGGGGGTATGAGAGGCTCTGTCCCCTTCATAAATATATTAAATAAATGGTTCTTACAAGGCCTTATTCTCTTTGGGTTCACCACTCAAAGACTAATTACCAACCACCACCATACACATGTGCTCAGTGATCCCTTTTGCCCTCTTACCTCCCCTAGCTCTCTCTGGTAACCACCAATCTAATCTCTGTATCTATGTGTTTATTGTTGGTGGTGTTTTTATATTCTATTTATGAGTGATATCAAACAGTATTTGACTTTCTCTGTCTGACTTATTTCACTTAGCACAATACCCTCAAGTTCTATCCATGTTGTCACAAATGGCAAGATTTCGTCCTTTTTTTTTTTTTTTTTTTACAGCTGAGTAGTATTCCACTGTGTGTATATATCACATCTTCTTTACCCGTTCATTTGTTGATGGGCACTTAGATTGCTTCCAAGTCTTCGCTATTGTGAATAATGCTGCAATGAACATAGGGGTGCGTATATCTTTACACATTTGTGTTTTCATGTTCTTTGTATAAATACCCAGTAGTTGTATAGCTGGATCATACGGTTCCATTCTTAATTTTTTGAGGACTCTCCGTACTGTTTTCCGTGGTGGCTGCACAAGTTTACGTTCCCACCAGCAGTATATGAGAGTTCCCTTTTCTCCACATCCTCTCAAACACTTGTTGTTTCTTGTCATGTTAATTATAGCTCTTCTGACAGGCATGAGGTGATATCTCATAGTTCTGATTTGCATTTCTGTAATAATTAGTGATGTTGAACATCTTTTCACGTGCCTGTTGGCCATCAGTATATCTTCTTTGGAAAAAATGTCTGTTCAGATCTTTTGGCCACTTTTTAATTGGGTTGTTTGTTTTTTTGTTGTTGAGATGTATGAGTTCTTTATATATTTTGGATATTAACCCTTTATCAGATATATGGTTTGCAAATGTTCTCCCAGTTTTTAGGTATTCTTTTCATTTTGCTGATCGTTTCCTTTGCTGTGCAGAAGCTTTTTAGTTTGGTATAGTCCTATTTGTTTATTTTTTCTTTTATTTTGCTTGCCTGGTCAGAAATGGTATTTGAAAATATGCTGCTAAGACCGAGGTTGAAGAGCATACTATCTATGTTTTCTTCTAGAAGTTTTATGGTTTCAGGCCTTACATTTAAGTCTTTAATCCATTTTTAGCTAATCTTTGCATAAAGTGTAAGATAAGGGTCTACTTTCGTTTTTTTGCACATGGCTGTCCAGTTTTCCAAACACTGTTTATTGAAGACACTTTCCTTTCTCCATTGTACGTTCTTGGCTCCCTTGTTGAAAATTAGCTATCCATAGATGTGTGGGTTTATTTCTGGGCTCTCAATCCTGTTCCATTGATCTGTGTGTCTGTTTTTGTGCCAGTACCATTGCTGTTTTGATTGTTATAGCTTTGTAGTACATTTTGAAATCAGGGAGTTTGATACTTCCAGCTTTGTTCTTTTTTTCTCAGGATTGCTTGGCTATTTGGGGTCTTTTGTTGTTCCATATAAGTTTAAGGATTCTTTATTCTATTTCTGTGGAAAATGTCGTTGGAACTTTGATAGGGATTGCATTGAATCTGTGGATGTCTTTAGGAAGTATGGACATTTTAACTATGTTAATTCTTCCAGTCCAAGACCACAGACTATCTTTCTATTTCTTTTTGTCTTCTTCAATTTCTTTCAACAATGTTTTATAGTCTTCAGTGTATAGGTCTTTCATTTCTTTGGTTAAATTTATTCCCACGTATTTTATTCTTTTTGTTGCAATTGTAAATAGTATTGTATTCTTAATTTCTCTTTCTGCTACTTTGTTTTTAGTATATAGAAACACAACTGATTTTTGTATGTTGATTTTGTATCCTGCAACTTAACTGTATCCATTTATTATTTCTAATAGTTTTTTGGTGGATTCTTCAGGGTTTTCTATATATAAAATCATGTCATCTGAAAATAGGGACAGTTTTACTTTTTCTTTTCCAACTTGAATCCCATTTATTTCTTTTTCTTGCCTGATTGCTCTGGCTAGGACTTCCAATACTATGTCAAATAAGAGTGATGAAAGTGGATATCCTTGTCTGGTCCCTGTTCTTAAAGGGATAGCCTTCAGTTTTTCTCCATTGATTATGATATTACATGTGGGTTTGTCATATATGGCCTTTATTATGTTGGGGTATATAGTTCCATCTTTGATCCACATCAACTGCTCTCTTGTTTCTGTAACTTCTTGCCTGCTTCAATCTTTCCGATTTATTATCCAATTCTGATCTCTCTATCTCATGAGTCTCCCACTTCATTCTTCCATAACCTGTCCCTTCACATTTTGTAATACCTATATAACATTCCACTGTATGGATGTTTCAGGATTCATTCGACTGTTCTCTATAAATGGACTTCTGGGAACAAAAATTAATCCTTTTTGGCCTGTTCTCCATACCAGCTCATGAGTTATTCTCCAACAGGCAGCCCTGTTGGATGAAATCATCACCCTAGGCTCTAAGCACTCCAGTTGTAGAGGAAGACCAGGATGTAGCTTCCCAATCACTCAGGACATTTGCTTCCCAAATCACTTCAGTCTTCCACTTGCCTCCATTCCTACTGATATTGCCAGACCTGTCATAGAATTGGTCTTCCTATCTCCATCTTCTTCAAGCCCTCTGGCATAATTTATCCTACAGAGTTCTCTTTCTAAAACCCAACTCTCGTGATGCCATCCCTCTATTCGTGCAGTCCCTGCACTCAACAAATCTCCGCTTAACACTAGAACACAGAGTAAACACAGAGAAAGACACTCAATACCCTCTACCATCTGGCCTCAGTCTAACTTTCTAGCCTTATTTTCTAATGTACCACAAACTCTCTGGTCCACTCACTACTTACTATTCTTCTAATACTCCAGGCACTTTTATGTCTCAATGCCTTTGCTCAAGCTGTTTTGTCTACTGGAGGACCTTACTTGTCCCCTAAAATAAGATTTTACCTATCAAAATCATTTTTATGAGTTAAGGCCTAGCTTGAATAATATTTGCATGAAATCTTCCCAAAATTTATTCCTTCTCTCCATTGGAGTTCATGCACACATGTGCTTTTCAAAATATATCAAGTTATAATATGTGCTAGCTTTTGCATATCTACTTTAATCCCACCCTAAATCTCTGACTGACCTTGAGAATTCATCTCCAGAATATCTGCTTTATAGGAGTAAAGCTGTCTTGCCATGAATACTGCTCTATTTGATTGGTTAAAAAATTCATTCATAACGTGTTGGGGAACACAGAGATAAATGAGACAATCTCACTCTGTCTCATTCTGATTATAAGATTGGGAAGCCAGACAGGTACACACATAGTCTCAGAACTGTGATAAATGTCTCAAACATTCTCAGAGGGCTAAGAAAGCCTACAGAGAAGCGTGACTGACTATATGGAGAGGAGAGCAAGATCTGGTCAGGGCAGTCTCCACAGGATGGAGAGTGTCTGTGTTCACTCTGCAGGATGGGGTGGCAAAGGGAAACAAGGGGATTGAAGGCAGAGGAAATAGGATATGTCCATTAGAGCCTCATATTTGGTTACAAATACAAATAGCAAAGAAAGGGTGACTTTTATAATGAAGAATGGAATTTTCAAAGGCAGGGATAAACTGGGTCCCAGAAATAAACCATAACCAAAGTATTGAAGGCCGCAAGGAATCTATTCACAGTGACTTCACCTCCTCTCTCACTGCAGACTCACTAAGTCTGCTTCCCAGACCACTTAGTAAAAACACAGTCACCTAGAGCTCCCAGGCTTACATTTTTCTGGTCAAAGGTTGTGTAAGTTATCTATTGTGACAGAACAAATTACCTCCACACTTAATTACCTCCACAGTTTATTTGTGTCAGGAATCCTGGCATGGCTTAGCTGGGTATCTCTGGCTCAAGATCTCTAATAGGATTGCAGCCAAATTGTTGTCTGAGACCACAGTCTCATCTGAAGGTTCCCCTGGTTGAGGGGAGGGTGTAGAATCTGCTTTCAAGTTCACTCACATGGCTGTTGGCAGCCTTCAGAAGATCCAATTCCAAACTCACTCACGTGGCTGTTGGCAGGCTTCAGTTCCTCACGGGCTATTGGACTGAAAGCCTCAGTTCCTTGCTAAGCCACAAGGGACTCTTCATAGGGCTGCTCACAACATGGCAACTTGCTTCCCTCAGAATGAGCGATCAGTGAGAGAGAGAGAGAGAGAAAGAATGAGGCCTAAAGAGGGCTCCCATAGTGGAAGCCATATTATTTTTGTAACCTAATCTAGCAAGTTACATCCTATAACTTCAGCCACATTCTATCTATCAGGAGTGTGTCACTAGATTCAGCTCACACTGAAAGTTACGAGATTACACAAAGACATGAATACCAGGATGTGGGATCATTAGGGTTCATCTTGGAGGCTGCCTGTCACAAAGGTCAAGTCAGAGTGAAACTGGAATCTTAGGCCCAGGGCAGGGTTCTGATTGCCTCTTCTAGGATGAGGTGCTTGTCTCTACACCATTCAACTGTGTCTGTAGGGTCAGAATCACGTTTTAAAATATACCTGCCTGAAAACCCAATCTTGTGCACAGAAGGGGACATTTTCAGGGAAAAGGGACTGAACTGCTCATTCTAATTGGGTGGAGGTTCTCACTGGCCCCCTACACACACACATATGCACAGACGCACACATGCAAGCATGCAAGCACACACACACGTACATGCTCACAGACAAACACTCACATAAATACACATTCACACACCTGACATCCTTGCCTTGTATCTGTTATACATATTGGGATTCTGGAATACTTTTGTTCGAATGAAACTTTAAAAATTTTGAAAACTCATATTTGATGAGATTGAGGTCCAGAAAGAGGCAAGACTTGCCCAGGATCACAGAGTAGGTTAGTGACAGAGCAGGGCAGAAGGTAGGGGTTGGCAGAAGACTGATATCTCATGCTATTGGCATAAGATTGGTATCTCATGGTGATGGCTAGAGGTGATGCTTGGGGTCTCAGGAACGGTTTTCAAGGAGAAGGACAGTTGAAGCCTTGTCTGTGATTGAGGTTTACAAGGAAGAACGGACAGAGAAAAGGGCTGAAAGAACGAATAAATGATTTTGGTAGAGGAAAATAATGGTATGACGATGCCAAGACTGGATGGCTGAGTCAGGGGAAAGTTCTGTTTGAAATGGGTGAGACCAGCAGTAGTTGTTGGTTGAGGGCTTAGACTGGGAGGAGATTTAGCATTTGAGGGAAAAGGTAATAAGAGCAAGTGGATGAAGCTAAGTGCCTGGAGACAGCTGGAAAGGGTAGGCCAAGACGTTATGGGAAGGGAGATAGGGCACTTCTTCATCAAAGCGAAAAGAGTGGGAAGAGCTCTGAGAGATGTTCCTGAGGAGGCACAGGGAGGTGAGGAACCTCAGAGCAGAGAGGATCCCTCTCCTCAGGTGGGAAGATAAGCAGTGTCTTGAGGAGACTGAGGGAAACAGAGCTGACTTTGAGACTTGGGAGGAGAATTTGCATAGCTGCTGTGGGGAAACAATTGGACATGAAGAAGAAGGAAATAAAAGACTGGTGATGAGTGATGAGGTCTCAGCTGAGGTTGGACAATGGGACTTTGCAGTGGGCTTACTCATGTCCCTTTCCCAGAACTTCTCTGACTATCCAGAAACCAGCCTTCCGTCTCAACCCTGGGGTCTTGGGGTACCTAGAACTTTACTGCTGCTTTTGCTTAGATCTGGGAAGGCTGAGAAATTAGTTAACATGGCCCAATGGAGAGTATTATAAAGATGGGGATCAGCTGTTTTTCTTTTTCACTAAATACGAAAAATAAGGCCTATGGTATATGCAGCGACTGACAAGAAATGAATTCAGTATAGCAGAAAAATATTGCCCAACTAGATTCATGAAAACAGATTCCTTCTCTATGATAACTTTGTTCTATAGGACAACAATTGGGTTACAGGATGATATATTTAATTCTTCAATTGGTTATTTCTGTTATGCGCTTAAGAATAAATGAGCTTAAGCTGCAGCTTGAGCTATTTAAGCAAATGTCAAGGAACGCATTTGTGGGGCTGTTAAAAAGCAAGATGGCATAATGATTATTATCATGGGCTTTGGCACCGTACTGTCTGGATTTGAATCTTGCCTCTGTCACTTAATTACATGACCCTGGGTGAGTTACCACCCTTTCATGTCTCCTTTTCTTCATCTCTAAAACACTGAGGACAACAGTACCTATCTCATGGGGTTGTTGTAAAAATCCCTTGGCAGAAAGCCAGAGAACCAGCATCCAATAGGTATTAATTAGCTGTTATCGTTTTTTAAAAATCAGATTGTTTAGTGAACTTCATAAAAGCGCTGGCTCTCAGAGTGGAGAACTTCTGAGACCACTTGGTCCTGTGGTTTTCAACCTGTGCTCCTCAAAGCCTAAGAGTGCAAGAGAGGTGCTTTGGGGCTCCTTTGGAGGGAAAAAGCTGCTGTGGCCCTAGTCTGTCCCCCTGCTTCAGAAAGAACAGCTCTGCTTCTATCCATTTCACATATTTGGTAGGCTTCTGCCTATATCTGGAAAGAAGCTTTCAATATCAAAAAAAGAAAACTGAACTAACTTTACAAATGAGGAAAATGAGGTTTGCCAGAGGAAATGGCTTGCCCAAGGTCAATGCTGGGTTTTCAGTAGAGTTAGATGTAGCATCCAGGCCTCCTGCCTCTTGCCCGGGGCTGTCTCTACTACAGCTTTCTATCTCTTCAGGCCCCACTGCAAAAAGGCATAAGCTTTTTTTCTCCCACAGGACCTGGCTCAATGGCATTTCCTCTAAAGAACCTTTTCTAATTCCCCAGGCAGTTGGCTATCCCTTCCTTGATCTTCCCACAGTGCCTCTTCCTGCATAATGTTTTAAATCTCCCTTTTTCATGATGGATAAAATACAATCCTACTTTCAAGTGGAATCATATTTTATCCATGTTGGACTCCCCACCGCCAAGCCCAGTGACTGGCACATAGAAGGTGCTGAGCAAATAATGGATGTGAATGCACATTTTAATCACAAGCTGATGTACAAATGCGATGAATAGCTAATGTTGCTGTTATTATTATGGTGAAGGAGCACCAGCTATAACAGCTCCTGCCCCAAATGAGCTAATTACTGAGTTGACAAAAAAAGTTTGCAAAGTTTGTTTCTCTTTAAGAATGAAATGTGAGTCCAAAGTGCCACACAGGGTTTAGTCTTTATTTGTCGCATAAAATGCCACTGGGGTTACAGTAGGGGTGGAGGGAGAGTGAGAGGGACTGGTTAAGGGCAAGCAGCATCTGCGAAAAGATTTCAAGGAGACCCACTGACCCTGCACACAGAGTCAGAGACTTTCTTGTTTCTCATCTGCAAGGCCTGTCTGCGAGCCCAAAGAAACTTCTTCCTGTAAGCACATTCCACAGCTGACTGATTAGGGGAGACCTTTTAATGAAGACATTAATCAAAGAAGCCCCAGTGCCAGAGGGAGCCTGTACTAATTAGGATGGTGTCAGTCAGGAGAACACCCACACACACAGCTCCACCTCTTCTCTCCACCGAGGGGGTGCCGGGAGCTGCCAGTTGTTGCTGCCCCTCGTGCCCTCTCCTCCCCACCCCGGGCCTGTCTGTAAAAATCTGCTTCCTGCACAGTCAGCCCCCCTAAGAATGTGTGTGCCAGCCCCACCCCAGCCAGGACCTGGGGAGATGGCACTGTTAAATCATCTGGGACACCTCTACCTTTGCAGAAAGCACTGCAGCTATGCACATTTCCAGGGAAGATGGAGAGACCACAGGACTCGGTCTGCCCAGCCTCTCAGATCCCTCAGCTGAGCAGTGAAGCCTCTGCCTTCCTCTCTTCATCTCTGTCCTTCATTTTATAACCTTCCAAACTGACCAACTAGCCCATCCATATCAGTGTTTTCCAGATAATATATGTACACATACTGGCTAATAGATGTATATTGTTTATTCAAGGAATTGGCTAATGCAATTGTAGGGCCTGGCAAATCCAAAATTTGTAGGGCAGGCCAGCAGCCTGGAAACTCAGGCAGGAGCTGATGTAGCAATCCCGAGACATAATTTCTTCTTCTCCAGGAAACTTCTGTTTTTCCCTTCTAAAGCTTTTCAACTGATTGGATGAGGCCCACCCACATTATTAAGAGTAATCTCCTCTACTTAAAGTCAATTGACTGTAGATGATAACCCTGTCTACAAATTACCATCACAGTAACACCTAGATTAGTGTTTGACTGATAGCTGTTACAGCCTAGTTGAGTTGACACATAAAACTAACCACCACTCCGTCTTTATCTCATTTGAACCTCTCAATGTTTCTTTCAGCTAAGCAGGGAACTTAGTGTTACCTCCATTCTATAGATTGTAAAACTGAGGCTTTCTTAAGTTGTGTTTTATTCTCTTTCACACAGCTAGGAAATCCTACTGCTGGATGTTAAAGTTAAACTGCGGTTTTCTGGTGAGCAGTCTTAAATTCTTAATATAAGGTCATACTGCCTTTCTCACACAACATGCACCCATTCATTCATTCATTCATTCAATAATTATGCATTCAGTACCCACCATGTGCCAGGCACTGACTTAAATAGGACAGATATGGTGTTCTGACATTACAAGGCTGATCCTCTGCTAAGACAGGGACAAACTAACACAAAAGACACACATGTGCATGCATGAAGATGCTCACAAGGTTTAAAAGGCTTCTCTGATATGATTGACAACTTCTGGAAGAAGCAGGAATTTTCATCCATAACAGAGAAGCATGAGATTGAGAGGCAATTCAGAAAACACAGCAATTTTTTCAAAGATAGAGACAAGCTAAATAAACTCAGTGTCAATTTGCTTTACAAGAGTCTGAGATCAATGTTTGTGCTGGAGGGGGGCTGGGTAGGAGCCAGAAAAGAGTGTCTTGATGTTTTCCCTTGGCATGAGAGAGGCTGTAGGGGTGGGAGGTGGGTGGGAACCAACATGTGGCAGAAGGAGACTGGTGGCTCCAGGGCAAGCTGGCCATGCAGGCCTCTTGTGGTCTACTCCTGGGCTCCCTGCACTAAATCACACGAGGAGGAATGAATCAAAGATTACCACTCTGGCTGATGAAGACGTTTTGTTTACTTCACAAAATCACTCAAGTATTTCATGTGGTTTTCCACGAATGCAGAATATACATCTTAATCCCGTCCCTAGGCATCCCTTTCCTCCTGCCGTTGCCAAATCAGAAATGGACACTCCCCAAACAACAATACTCACTTAGAATTTCATAGTTTACAAAATGCTTTCAATATTATCCCACTTAATCCATGAAAACAAAAAGCAATATAAACAGCATGAAATTCTCATTTCATGGAAGAAACTGAGGTCCAGAGATGTCAAATGACTTGACCAAGGTCTTTAGGCCAATATTTGTTGAGGGCATTAGACCTCCCAGTATTTCACCTGGTTCTCACTGCTCAGTCACCAAAACTAAACATCATCAGTATTTCCATTTACTAGGGCTGCTGTAACAAAGCACCACAAACCTGATGGCTTAAACAACAGAAATTTATTGTCCCACAGTTCTGGAGACTGGAAGTGCACAGTCAAGTGTTGAAAGGGTTAGCTCCCTCTGAGGGCCGTGAGGAAGGATGTGTTCTGACCTCTCCCTCAGCTTTTGGTGGTTTGCTGGTAATATTTGGTGCTCTTCGGCTCATAGGCACATCACTCTTATCCTGCTTTCACGTTCACAGGATGTTCTCCCTGTGTGCGTATCTGTGTCCAAATTTCCTCTTTTCATACGGACACCGGTCACATTGGATGAGGGGCTCACTCTCCTCCAGCATGACCCCATCATAACTGATTGTATCTGCAACAACCCTGCTTCCGAATAAGGTCACTTTCTGAGGTACTGGGGTTAGGACATCAACATGAATTTGAGGGGTGGGTGGGATACAATTCAATCCATAACAATGAGTGTTCTTTAAATCCATCAAATTACCATCCAGTAAAGTGGGCCAAATCAAGATTATTATCCAATTTAACATGTAAGGGCTAGAATCTTCACAAAGATAAGCAAAGTGAGCTTCCAAAGACCGCTGAGTGACAAATCTCTCCTGACCTCACTCTGCCTACCACTCAGCTTTAAAAGTGAGGCCTTCAAGTTGCCTTAGGGCACATGGAACCCCACTGATGTCCAAGGTGTAGGTTCAGTGAGGGTCCAGAGCAATAGCTCACATGCTCCTTGAGAAACTGCTGGCTGAGAGAAAATGACTGAATTAATGAAATTCTTAGACTGTGAAGCACACTTAGAAAGGATTCTAACCTGAAAAGGAAAGAAAAATATTACAGGGTCTGTGTGTTGTCAGTCTCCAAATACCGAGGAAATGGCACCAGACAGAGGTTGTACAAAGTTAACTAGATAATGAAAAGGTTAGCTGTACTCTGTGGGGACATTAACATTCCTTTGTTGCCATAACTACATAGAATTATCAGCAAAGTTTTTATAATCCAAAATAGGATCAAGATATTTGAATGAGATTATCTCAGACCAGAAAGCCTTCCAGAATTACCTAGATTTTTCTAAAGGGAATAAGGACTCTTCAGCCTCATCATAAACACGCAAATTACAGCATGCCTGGGAGAGAATTGATTTGAGTCATAACTTAAAGCAAGGCCTTTCAGATGGGTCATAGAGCATAAAGCAGTGCTCGGCCCCCCATAGGGCAGTAGAGAGAGTCTACAGTCGCAAGTGGAAAACACAGATCCCCATCCTGCCTTGCTCCATTACTTTCTGATTACCTGCGAGGTAACAAGGACAGTGGGACTTGTTGGGCCTTTGGGGTCAGATAGACCTGAGTTTGTGTTGTGTGAGTCACTTACTAGCTGTGTCACCTTGGACAGAAATTTAAGCTCCCTGAAACTTGATTTCTTCATCAGTAAAATGGGAATAAAAACACCAGCCTCAAAAGTCATTAGGATGAAGCAAGAAAAAGCATATTAATTGCCCGCTACATAAGTGCTCTTCACGTGGATTGGTTCCTTTTTCCTCCTCTGTCTCTCTGATTCCTCCTTATCTACCGTCACATAGTTTTTGCGATGATAACTCAGGAAAATGGAAGTGATTATCTCTGGGAGCCATCCTAACGAAGAAGCATTTTTTTAAAAAAGCAACACAGATAAAATCCTCTTCCTGATCCTCCCTCCCCTTTTTTTTGTGACTGTTGCATAATTTGAATAGATCTGGGGTTGAACCAGGCACCTGGTTGACAAGCACAAACATCAGTTGGCAAGTGCAAAAAGTGGCACTTCCAAAAAGGGTTTCTAGCAGGTATGTCCCTGTAATCTAACAAAACCTGCTAATAGTAACCATCTGTACCACAACCCCCACGTTGGCATACATGATTCAGGCTACAGTGGATCTGGTGGGGCTTTATCTCCTGAGCCTCCTTCAGCTCCGTCTGTTCATTGGGGAGGACACAGGTTGTTATTACCAGCCTGGACTGTCACGAGTACACTAGTCACAAAGCGGCGAATTGGTGCTAGAGCGGGGAATTGAAGCTGGGCCTCTGGCCTCCGAGTCCACCACACCACATCGCCTTCTGGCCTGGAACTATCAGTCCAAACTCCAACCCAGAACTCTGTGCAGGAGGCAGAACTAATCCCCAGGTGCAGGCAGTGCCCATATCTGTGAACCTCTGCGCTGGAGCGCTGGGCTCAGCCCCTTACTCTCCCTACCCCCCCACCCATCACCCACCTCCCCAAAGAGTCAGAGCCCCCTCCCTCAGGAGGAAGGAACCTTAACATGGATTCTCACTTAATCAGCTGCCAGTTTTAACTTTTATTCCTCTTTACCAAAAGGACAGATTTTTACCACTGTATTGAACATAGCTCTTTTCTTGATAACACTAAATGATAAAAACATAATTTTATTTAGTCACACATTCAGAGGCCTATCATGTGTCAGGTTGATCCCATGGGACCATAACATTAATCAGATGGAGACACTGTTTCCAAGGAGCTCAACGCCTAGCAGGGAAGATAGGACACACATGTGGATGGCAGAAAGGGGGGATGTCCTAAATGGCTGCACCAATCAGCCTCAGAATCCCAACCCAGTACCTGACAGGCACTGGCAAGGACTGGCCTCTTTCTGGTCCTCCTTGTCTGGAGTGTTCCTTCTGTAGACCAAGGTATCCTACCCAGGTGACTGGAGCTGCACGGTCTAATAGAATTTCAACAATGTTAGATACGTTCTATATCTATGCTGTCCAATACAGTAGCCACTAGACACGTATGGCTCTCAAGCCCTTGAAATGTGGCTGGTGCAACTAAGGAAATGAAGTTTTCATTTTATTTCATTTTAATTAATTTTAATGGTAGCTCGTGGCCGCCATATTGGACAGCACAGGTCTACAGGCAAGAGAGTGAACAGCTCTTTATGACCATGTCATTTTTAGGGGGCAGCTGGAGCTGGTTATGGGGAAGAGCTCTCCCACTGCCCTGCTGCCCCTCCAGGACATCTGTCATCACCTGGTTCTCCTGGAATGTATACCTGGAGGCAGAGACGTGCAGGGCAGGGTCCTCTGAAGTGACATTAAGCCCAGGTGATCAGCCAGGCCCTTCCAACATCTACACCCAGCTGCAGTCAGCAGTGCTCACTTCTCCTTTGAGTGATAAAATTAATAGAGACTGGCAAGGTGCAGATTTGTAAAGGTGCCAACTCTCCGTGAAAGAGAAGTAATAAGATGTCCAAAAAGCCCAGGGCCTAGCTATCAAGGTCGTGTGATGGCCTGAAGAAAGCCGGAGATGGATGTGAGGAAATCCAGCCCCAGTCTGCCGTGAGCTCCCGCTGTGACCCTGAGTAGCTGCTGCCTCTCACTGGGCCTCAGTTTACTTTTCTATAAATGGGGGGCTTGGATTTCCTGATTTGTCAGCCAGCTCAAAGCTTCCGAGAATACCTTATTCTCAGAGACAGCAATTTAGCTAGCGAAGGAGAGCCTAGGGATTTATTTTCCAATGTGATGCACAAGGCAAAACTAATTTAGCAGTAAATAAAAAATGGTAAGAGTGGAAAGTACATGGTGTTATTCGCGGTAAGCAAGTGCTACTCATGAACTTAGCAAGAATGAGAAGAAAAAATGCCGAGAAAATTACAGAGGAGGAGGGGAAAAGTGACAAGGAACTGATAAGGAAAGAAAGTAGAGAACAAAGAAGACAGGGCCAGCAAGGGTCAGATAAATAACAAGAGAATTACCACCTGCGGAGGTCAGTGAAGGGTGAAGAAGGCAGCCATTGACCTCTGTGAACCGTAGAGAGCGAGGCAATCAGGAGAGAATAGCACCTTGTGCCCCTGAGGCAGAAAATCCCAAAGCACAGAGTCTCTCAAAGCACAGAGGAGAAAAAAGCCTGTGGGAATAGCTTCACTTCATTCATTCAGTTGGCAAATATTTCTTGAGCACTCTGCAACAGTGGCTCTCAATCCTGGCTGAATGTCAGAATCACCTGGGGAGTCTAAAAATATTAAATAAAAACCTGATGTCCAAGCCCATTCCCAGAGACCTGCCTTTATTGTTCTGGGTGGTACCCTGTGTCGGTGGGTAGCTAAAGCTCCTCAGGTGATTCTAATTTCTGGCCACAGCTAAGAACCCCCGGCCTCTCGTGTGCCAGGCTTTGTGTTAAACCAATGGGAACTAGACAGACACAGTCCCTGTCCTCACCGGTGTAGGTATTTCCAATGCAACAAAGACCCAGTGAGGGTTTTGGGGCAAGAATAATTTCTCCGCTGTACACGAAGAAAGTGATGCTCAGAGAAATGTTTCTTCCCAAGGTCACACAACTTGAAAGTCATTAGTCCAGGACTGAATTCCATTAGGGCAAGTCTCAAAACCCAGCGCTCCCTCCTTTACACTACGTGACCTCAAGCCACAGGATGCAGAGAAACAGGGAACTTTCCAATGCTTGCTTCTTACTCATTTTCAGACACCTGATATGTTACCAAGCTCTGACCAGACCTATGGTTGTCAGACCTTTAAGTACTCGTGGGCTGCAGGGAGTAGCCAGAGGCTAGGGACCCTGGGATACACCTATTATAGATTGCAGTAGGGGGACGTCTTACTTGAAGTACTTGAAAATGGGAAAAACACTAATTTATGAATATATAATATGTACCAGGCACTGTGCTAGGTGCTAAAGACACAAAGATGAAAGAGAGTCAATCCTGAAGGATTACATGGCCTAATAGGAAGAAACAAGTGCAATGTGACTCAATCATGAATGTTCTAGAGCCGGGATCTGCACACTTTTTCTTTAAATGGCCAGATAACAAATATTTTTAACTTCACTGGCCATGTGGTCTTTGTGACAATAGCTGAATCCTGCATTGTAATGCAAAAGCAGCCACAGACAATCCACAGATGAATTAGCATGGCTGTGTTCAGATGAAACATAACTTTTGGACACAGAAATTTGAAGTACCTATGGTTTTCATGCACCAAAAAAATCTTAATCTTCATTTGATTTGTTTTCATTTAAAAAATGTAAAAAGTCATTCTTAGCTTGCAGGCTGCACACAAACAGATGCGGGGCTGGACTCGGCCAACAGGCTGTAGTTTGCCAGCCCCTGTTCTAGGGGTACCGCGGCAGGGAGCACGTGGGAGGACACGGCCATGGCAACCAGGTCTGGGGGATCGAGGGAAGCTTCTCAGAGGAGCTGGTACTTTAACTTCCTCCAGCTCACCTGGCTGCCCTTCAGCCAATGGTTATTTTCCTACTTGGAACATAGGTTGAAATGACCTATAAAGTGACTCCAGTGCTGGCTCTGAATTCTCTAGATATTCTTTAAAGACAGAAACAAAGTCAGATTTTTAAAAAAATGTCTCTCAGATATTTTCCTTGGATGCCTTCTCTGCATTGGAAAATAGAGCTGAGAGGTTCTCCTGTGATAAAGGAGACTGATGCCTGCTTTGGTCAAAGTTAGGAGAGATGAGGATGAGAAATAACATTTACTGAGCATCTTCAATGTGCCAGAGACTGTTTTGAGCATTTTACTTAAGTTTTCTCATTTAAGGCTCACAGTTACCCTATCTGTTATTATTATTATGTCCATTTCACAGATAAGGAAACTGAAGCTCAGAGACGTAAAACATCTCACGGTCTCAAAATTGGTCCATGGCACAGTTGGAGTTTGAACTCAGGCTATCAGATTTTAAGGCACAATTTCCCATATCCTGCCTCCTATCCTTATGAAATGATCATATGTCATGAACAAGGAGGTTTGCAAATGGAACTGAAATAACACAAAAGATTCTAAAAAAATTATGAGCTAAGCAAATACCTTGAAAACTAACTTTCAATTAGAATGCATCTGGAAAAGATCGTCTATCAGCCTCACTTGCTCACCTGCCTGTGTCAAAATTTCACCCAATTAAAAGATTTAAGACAAGGATTGGTAAGAAGAGAAATAGCTTTTAGAAAGCCAGTCTTTATGAGGGCTCTTAATGTTTTTGGAGCCTGCAAGATTTATATCTCTGAGGATAATTCTTAGGGGGCAGTTTAGGAATCAAAAGCTTTATATAAAAGAGTTCTACTCCAGTAATAAAATTCCCTATTACATCATTAATAGTCTCCTTGAACTTCCTATGCAGGGAGGGGGCAGGCAACATGACTTCTGGTTTTGAGGCCAGTTTCCGTTTCATAATTGTCAGGACCAGTCTGCATCGTAGGTTCCTCTCCCCGAAAATCAGAGCCACTTGATACTCACAGGGAATTCAGGAAAGAGAAATAAACCCTTAAACAGTGCCAGCCTTGCCCCAGACAGGAGCTCCCATCCAGACTGGATGTCCGGTCAGAAATCGGCAATGGCTCAGGCCTTTGTCACTCCTCCAGCCCCAGGAGGGAGTACTTGGCGTGTACCTCCCCAGTCCCCATTTCCCAGTCTCCTGTCCAAAGCTCTACTCTTCAGGGATCCAGCCCTTCCTCACCTCCCATCCCTGCATTTTCAGGTGAAACAAATGACTCAGACGTAAGCCAGTCACGTGCATCCCTTGCGTATGGGTGGGCACATGCCCATTCAGTATCAATCTTGGAAAGTTTCTGGTAATGCTGGAGAAAAAAGATCCTTCTTTTCTGCTTGATTATTACCCACAACCATGTTGATACTTCACACGAGAGTCTGCCTGAGAACAGAGTTGAAACAAGGAAGGAGAACAGAGATATGGAGAGGAAGAAACCAATTTTCATGATGTCGGTGACACTTGGACAAGTCACATTTGCTACATCAGTCATGTGAGCCAATAACTTCTATTTTTGGCTTAAATTTGAATTCATTTTTCTGCTGCTTGAGGGTAATCCTGGTGGAAGCTTCAATAATCCCCCACTTCTAATCTGGTCCCAGTAACAGAGTCCCTGTATTGATCGCTGTCCCATGTCTCTGGCCTTACCACCCCATGAGTGTTCTGGTCCTTCTGCTGCCAGGACCTACCTTGTTCTGGCCAGTTCTGCCTCATGCCTACTTTGGAGACTGGACATTCACCAGTACCTGCTCCAGACTAAACAGTGAAAAAGGCCACTTTTTTTCTCTTTGTGTTCTACACTTGTTACATAAGAAATGCATATTAATAATAGAACACTAATTTAATACATGGCTGACTGGAGAAAAATATTTGTTATTTATAACCTCTCTTTACATAAGAAATGTGCATTCAGGTACCTAGAGGATCTTTTGTTTGCCGAGGGTAGACAAAAACCACACTCAGTAAAATAGCCTTAGACATATTTACAGATGATGTTAAAGAGGGGGAAAGGATATGCAAGCAGGGAATTGCTCTGCCAAAGAAGAGGAGAGATTGAGAGGCCAGGGAGTAATTGCTCCATGGAGGCAGGAAACAGCAACCAATAGGCTGCATGGGGGCATGTGCCAAGCCGAGGTATGCATGGAAAGAAGAATAGAAGAAGAGGCAAGGTTCATGGGGAATTTAGAGATGAATTCCTGTGCATCGTGAAATATGAGTCTTCTCCTCTGCCTCTCTTGTGAATGTAATAGTATTCCACATTGCTCATTATTCCATATGAGTACAGTTAGTTTGAAGGGAGTCGGGAAAATGAAACAGGGGGGACAAGAGTGAGCAGCAAGCATAGGTTTACAGATATCAGGCATTTGACTGAAAAGGAATTGGGATGCAAATACTATCGGGGAAAGAAACACACAAACCCCATTACAATAATTCCTTTTATATCCCAGCTGAACTGAAGCTCCAATCTTGATAGAAAGTGGAATCTTGCAACCCCAAGCTTTGAAAGTATACATCTGCATTGGAGCCTGGAGGTTTCTGGAAGGGAAGTGGTCTGTGCCCTTGTACCTATTTGCATCTATTAATTTAAATAGTAAAATTTTTTTGTTATTAAATATACTCCTGCTGTATAATTTTCAGTAGCTTCATAATATCCATTATGCAACTCCACAAAACTTTATTTAGCCAATATTTTTTCTTGGCATTGAGATTGTTTGTATGATTTATTTAAATAAACCACACTGGGATGTTGAGACATGTTCTTATACATTTTCCTCTGGAGAAATTCCTAGGAGTGGAATCTATGGGTCATAAAAAATTAGTATTTTTAGGAGTGTTTAAGGCAATGGTATAAGCAAAGACTGGATAGTTGCTTATCGCCAAAATTGACTGAAAAGCTGCTAGGTCCATAGGTTTACTCTTGGGAAAGCCTTACAGCCAGGGTCCTAGGGCCTCATTTTCTGCACAGAAGGTCTCATCAGATTCGGATGAGTATGCAGACTCAAGTGCCGTCTCCATAGGGAGATTCAGGGATGAAAGAGTAATATTGGAACTCTGGAATCTTAGTGTGGATTTCATACAAGGCTGTAGACTCTCCCTGTTCTCCAAACTTCCCTACATAAAATCTCCATTGACTCCACTTTGCATACAGAAAAAGAACTCAGACTCCTTGAATCACATGCAAAGTCCCAAAGCTAATAATTGTAGACGAGATGGTAGAAATAGAGAGTCATCCTTTTGTAAGCTCCAATATAATAGGTGATTCAGGCAAGGATCATCAAAGGAAGCTAAAACAATTAGGTGAAAAGTTATAAGGAACAGGATAGTCACGCAGTGGCAAAATACCACCACACGAATTACTAATCCAAATGGAAAAATGTATCTTTTCAACAAAAAGATCTGATAGTCAACACAGTCACCAAGTGATCAAGCTTAGCGTCACTGACGGTGGGATAACCTAGCCTTAGGTGCCTCTCTATGTACTGCAGTATAAAATTCAAAAATCACCTATGATGTCTTCTTGCCCCGAAGGATTTAAACTGAATGCAATCAAGCCCCTCTAGACCTAACTTCCAGTATACAGAAAATAGGAGGGACAGAAGAACAGGTTAAATGGTACCATGAAGAAATGATCAGAAAAATTCTGAATGTGGGATGTTCTACAGGACAACTATCTGAACTCTTCAAAAAGTCAATCACATTAAAAAAAAAAAGTGGGAGAATTGCTTTAGAGTCCAGACTAAAGGAAGCTGAAGAGACATAACACAACAACTGTGATGGTTAATTTTATGTGTCAACTTGACTGGACTACAAGGTGTCTAGATATTTGGTCAAACATGATTCTGGGTGTTTATGAAAGAGATTAACATTTGAATTAGTAGACTGAGTAAAGCAGATTGCACTTCCTGATGTGCGTGGGTCTCATCCAATCAGTTGAAGGCCCAATAGAACAAGAAGACTGAGTAAGCGGGAACTCCTTCTGCTTGACTGCCTTTAAGCTGAGACATCAGTTTTATCTTGCCCTCAGACTTGAACTAAAACATCAGCTCTTCCTGGGTCTCCAGCCTGCTGGCCTTGGACTGAAACTATACTATCGGCTCTCTGGAGTCTCTAGCTTGCCAACTGCAGATCGTGAGGATTGTCAGTCTTCATAATCACATGAGCCAATTCCTCATAATAAATCTCTTTACATATATATATAGATAGATAGGTATACACACACACATCTTATTTCTTCTCTTTTCTGGAAAACTCTGCCTAATACAATAACTAAATCCAATGTATGAACCTAACCTCAGATCTGGTTGGGAAAAAAAAATAAAAGAAAAATAGCTAAAAGACATTCTTGGGACAATTAGGAACATTTGAATATGGACTGTATATTAGACAATACTATGGAATTATTATTAATTTTCTTTGAAGGGATAATGGCATTGTGGTTAAGTGGAAGATGTTTTTATTCTCAGGAGATGAATGCTGATGTATTTATAGACAAAGTGTCTTGATACTAAAACTTAATCTGAAATGGTACAGAAAAAATATACATAGAAAGAGAGAGAAAATATATGACAAAATGTCAACATTGTTGCCTCTCATTGAAGGGTATATAAGTGACATTATATTATTTTTTCTAACCTTTTTTTGTGGGAGAAATGTCCTAAATGTACCTTTCTGCATTATGTCTAAAATCTACAGGCACTGTGTGTAGGTGCCTGAGCTACAGAGAGCCTCAGGCACTCGTGTCCCTCATATTCCCTGATGACCTGAACGTCCTTCCCCACTTCTTTGGTTTTATTTTTTTCTCTTTCTAACTTCTTAAGACATAGACTTAGTGCATTGAATTTAAGACTTTCCTCTTTTGTGTTATAAATTTTAGGGCAAAAATTTCCCTTATAAATTCTGTTTTAGCTGCATCTCAAAAGTCTTGGCACAGTTTCGTTCAGTTAATTCTCAATATTTTCTAAGTTCAATTTTAGTGTTTTATTTGATCCATGAATTATTTATGTGTTCTCTTATTTTTAAATGTATGTGGGTTTTTAATTGTCTTTGGTAATTAAACTCTAATTAGGCACTGTGGTCTGATTTTTCTGTTTTGTTGAAACCTGATTTTTACGTCTATGGAGGAGTATGTGGTCAATCTTTGTAAATATTTGATGTGTGCTTGAAAAGTGGGTTTGCTCTCATTTGGAGATGGAGGGCTTTATCTATGCATCTGCATTAGATAAAGGCTGATAACTGTGTTATTCAAACGTTCTATATCCTTATTAAATTTTGCCTACTTAGTCTGTCAATCGGAGGGAGGAATGCTATGTTCCACCATAAGTGTGGTTTTTGTGAGTTTCTTCTTGTAATTTTTACTATCTTTCTTTATCTGTTTTGAGGATGTATTTTTAGGTGCATGAGGGGTATAGGGTCAAGGTCATCAAAAATAAGGACAGTCTGAGAAATGGTCACAGTCTAGAGGAGCCTAAGGAGAGGTGATGAGTAAATGTAATGCAGTGTTCTGGAAGGAATCCTGGGTCAGGAAGAGAATATTAGGTAAAAATCTAAGAAAATTTGAATAAAGTATAGACTTTAATTAATAATAATGTATTAATATTGGTTAATTAGTTATGATAAGTGCATCATACTAATAGGGTATGTTAATAATGGGGAAACTGGATGCAGTGTATACAGGAACTCTCTGTACTATCATAGCAACTGTTCTATAAATCTAAAACTATTCTCAGATTAAAAGTTTGTTTAAAAACAAAACTTGTACAGGGTTACTGATACCTCCCAGAGGAAATGTAAACCCAAACTCAGGGTTCACAATATTTCCACAGATAAAACCCTGCAGACGTTGATCTCAAAACCTAAAATTACAAAAACAAAAGAAATTAACCACTGAGACAGAGAGAGAGAATACATAAGAAAGAGCAGATTAGGGGCCGGCCCTGTGGCGTAGAGGTTAAGTTTGCGGACCCTACTTCTGCGGCCTGGAGTTCTCAGGCTGGGATCCCACGTGTGGACTTAGCACTGCTTGTCAAGCCACACTGTGGCGGTGTCACACCTAAAGTAGAGGAATTGGCACAGATGTTAGCTCAACAACAGTCTTCCTCAAGTAAAAACAGGAAGATTGACAACAGATGTTAGCTCAGGGCCACTCTTCCTCACAAGAAGAAAAGAAACATCAGGCGCCTGCCCTGTGGCCAAGTGGTTAAGTTCACACGCTCCGCTTCAGTGGCCCAGTGTTTCGCCAGTTCGAATCCTGGGCATGGACATGTCACTGCTGATCAGGCCATGCTGAGGTAGCATCCCACATGTCACAACTGGAAGGACTCACAACTAAAAATACACAACTATGCACGAGGGGGTCTCGGGAGAAAAAGGAAAAATAAAATCTTTAAAAAAAAACAGAAATAGCAGATTAACGTCTCCCAAGATGTTGAGATAATAGAATTATCTGCTATAGAGTATGCAAACTATTTTAAATAATTAAAAATATAAAAGAAAAAATTAAAAACATGGAGAAATAAGTAGAAATAGTGATTGCATGATGCATTTTGTTCATTTATAGAAACAGTTATGAGACTAAAAAGACATAGAAATGATCTTTTAACAGACAAATAATCAGAAGAATTTTCACTCTCAGTAGCACAAACAGTCATACATCTTGCTCTAATTCTGAGTGGTTATTATCAGTGACATAAGGTCTTAAATACCAGCTTTCGAAATGTATGTTACAAGACTTAGAAGGTAGCAAAATTCACAGTAGCCTTAACAAAAAGCATGAGAGCACTACCACCGAATAACCATACACAAATTTGGGAATAGAGATCACAGGAGATAAGGTTTTCCAACTACATGCAGAACTTTTTTTTTTTTCTGAAGGAAGAATTTACTTTCTGAGAACAAAATTGTAACTCTGAGTTATTTGATAAAGAGTTTGTATAAAATCACTAACGTTTGTCTGCAATCTTGAGCAAATGATTTTGCAAACTCAAAACTCTTATATAGGAAAGAGTGAATTGTAATTCTACTTTGCTTTTTCGTGTCCCTAAAGCTTTAATTCTGTTATCTCTGGGGCCTCAAAGTGTTTGCTCACTTGTAGAAAATGACAGCTGATATCCTCATATGCACTTTTGAGCTTCTTGTCTGAAGCAAGAGTTAAATCAGACGGCGATAGGAGATTCTTTCTTAACAAAGGGACGAGAAAGCAAAGAGAGGGAAGCATCCTTTTGATATGAAAACTTTCCTTAGAGTCCTGTGCACATTCGGTTGTGCTCTATGCAGCTATGACTCAATTAAATGATATTCACTGCCCCAGGCCAAGAATTATTTTATTTTTCCTTTTTGTCAGATATAACTCACTCACATGGGAGCCAGTTAGTCAGCATCACTGTAAAAGGGCAAAGAAATATGCTACAATCTGATTAAATTCAAATGCTCAGGACATATTGCCTAGGCAGAAGAGCATGTTGTGTTCCTATTAGAATTTTGTTACAGCAAGTGTTGCCACATTTATCGCCCTTTACCAGTTTTCTTAGGTAAGAAGTGGAGACTATTTTCATTTTCTTGAAAACTAAAGAGCAAGAAGGAGTTCGGCCAGGCAAATAAAACGGCAAGTAAGGAAGCAGGAACCAGTTCTCCTGACTCCCGCCTAGACCCTAAGAAGCTTTCTCCTAGGGATGTCTAGGATTGAATAAGAGAATAAAAGAAAGCGAACATATAAAAGATAAGACGCAATTGGAATGTCTCACTTTCTCATTCCCTCCAGAACAAATCCTTCAGCAAATCTAGGCCACATGCCTTCCAAAATACTCATCAGTCCCAGGCTTCATTCATCCCTGCTACTTCCTTCTTATTGCAAGCTTACTATTATCCTATCTTGGATTGTGACAAACACATCCTAAGTGCCACATGCCACCTTTTCTTCTCCTGCCCCACCAAAATACATTCTGGTTATAACAGCTGGAGTGTATTTAAAAAAAAAATGGAAGCAAGAGTCACTCTCCTGTTTCAAACCCTCCCCGTGCTTCTCATTGCACTTGGAATAAAATTAAAACTCCTTAGCCCAGCCTCCAAGATGCCGTATGATCTGATTCTGTGCCAACAAGTCTGACCTCAGCCCCCATCAAAACCTTCACTCCCTCACAACTTGCCGTTCATACTTGCCCTGTCTCTGCCTCATAGTCAAGCCCATTGCCATCTCAAGGTCTTAGCAACGCCCGTTCCCTGAGCCTGAAAATTTCTTATGCGATATCTCAAAATGGCTGGCTTCTTCTTGTCATTAAGGTCTCAGTTTAAATGCAACCTCCTCAAAGAGGACATGCCTAACCTCCCTATCTAAATTCCCGCCAGCCAGTCTTCCTCTCACCACTCTGTTTTACTTTATTTTTAGTACTTGTTATTATTTAATATATTTTTAAATTTACTTATTGTCTATTCACCACCTGCCCTCTGTTAGAATCTTAGGTTTATGCAAGCAGGAAATTTGCCTGTCTTGCTCATTGATATATTCCCAACATCTGGTAGAATGCTTAACACGTTAAGTGGGTAATAAATAGCTGTTTCTTGAATAAGTTAATGACTGAAAAAATGATGGATACAGCTGTTCCAGAGAAAGAGACTAAATAAAAGATAACTGGAATGCAGAAGGGTAACGATTTGCTTTTAAGAAGAGAGTGAATTAGAATTATTTAAGGAAATCCTGTGTAAGTAAAGTCACGAGTCAGTTGAGAGCATCCTATTTTATTTTGACTCATGTCCAAAGATATTGACAAAATACCCATTTGACAAAGATGGCTGGCCATCCATCCGAATTCATCACGCTGCTTCCTTATTGTGGGATTAATGGTGGAAATTGACTGCCCAGCCAGGGACCATGTTTCCCAACCCCTCCCACCTGTCTCCCTTCAAGCCTGCAGTTCAATGTGCCATTTTGATGAGCCCTAGCCAGTGAAATGTTAAGGGAAATGATGTGTGCCTGTTCCGGGCCCGGCCATAGAACCCTTCCATGCAGTACTCCTCCACGCTCTTTTCCATGTCTCACTGGCAGGAATGGAAATGATGCTCAGGACAGCCTTGGAAACTCTGTGGTAAAGACAGCAGAACTTCCAACAGCTTGAGTCTAAGAATGGCTGCATAGAAGAAGCCATCTGCTGAAGTTTTTACCCACTGGTACTGTTTCCTGGGTAAGAAATAATTTTCTATTGCATTTGAGCCATTATGCATATCTACCTGTTACTGCACTTAGCCTAGCAAGCAATAGCATCTAGATTTTAGGTAAATTAAAAATATCACAAGGGCAGGTTTGGCCAATTAAAAGTCTTCTGTTTGGCCCTTGGGAGACTTAAAGGGAATACTTTTACACTAAATTTAGGAGGTTAGAAAAGAAGGAAGGATTGCAAAGCATGGGGATACATGTTGGGGAGAGGAAGGTGAGGGGTTCAGAGTCACACAATAACCAGTGGTTTCCAAATGGCCATGTCTCTGTACAGAGACAGTAAAGTGGCTTCCATTCCCAGAAAAAAAAAAAAAGTTTATAGAAAGAAATTCTTCCATGGAGATGGCAACATATCCATGATGAGGGTGAATTCATAGTTAAGTTATAAAGGAGGAAATTTTTATCTGTGGTTTCCTTCTTGAATTTCTCCCTTACCTTCCAGCCAATGCACAAGCCCCTTCCCTTAGCTGTTCTCTCCAAAGGGTGCTGTCCTGACAATCAGGAAGTCTAGCTTCTAGCTTGGTTCATCCATTACTTCCCTTGAACTAGTTACTTCACCTCGCTAAATCTAAACATCTTTTTTCTAGAAGGAGGTGGGGTCATGATGGCTGGCTGTTAGCTTGGGCACTGGTTCCTGTTCTGATACACCATTGAGCACAATAGATTAATCATCAACGATTCCATGCCTTGGGCCTTGCTACCCTAGAGAGCAAATCTCCAAGAGCACACTGAGAGGTCTTTGGGGTAATGTTTTGGGCTAGGATGGAGGGTGAGAAAAGCTTATCCCTTGGTGGTCTCTAAAAAAGAAGAATAGACCTTGGCCATATGAATGATATTAATTCTGCCTGAAGGAGGAGAGTCACAGCCAGGACCACAGCTGGGCTGTGAGAGCTATTTTCTGCTGCCCCCTGTTAGCCAAAGCCTGTCCTCAATTTCTGTCTGAATGACCTCTCTTTGAAGACAATAGAGCAGCCTGGGTTCTTCTTTATTGCAAGACTTTCATAATGTGCGAATTCTGTGCAGCAGCAGGCACATTGACCATGTAATACTCACAAATTAATCTCCTCTATTTCCCATGATAGCAGCATGAACTTGCCCTCACTAAGGCTGGCGTGGCCCCGTGGACTTCATGGACCTTCAGGAATACTTGGGATACAGACTTACAGCTTCTCCAATGAAGTTCAGAGATATTATAAAGATGTGACACCACATTTTAAGAGACACTGTGACCAGAAACACAGAATGGTGAGGAGATTTAACCAGCATGACTCATGCTTATCATCAAGTAAACCTTTGGGACGTTCTGGGGAAGAGGGACTGAGCTTGGTCTGACTGGCCACAAGGGATAGGTTGATCAAGGATGGGTGGATGGAAGCCACAGAGAGACTATTTCCACTCCGGAGGAAGAATGGCTGTCCTTGAGAGGAAATGAGGTCCCTGTCCCTGGTGTTGCTTATGCAGACCTGAAGGACCTCTCAGAGGACACCAAGCAGAGGGAAGTCAAAGTGGGCATTGTAGAGAGGAAATTTTCTCTCCATATCAGGACAATTCTGAGAATTAGAATGAACTATCTGGAGAAGTAATGAGTTTCCTGTTACTAGAAGCATTTAAAGAGATATTAAGTGACTATGTGAGAGTTTGAGAAAGAATTCCTCAGTTTGGTCAAGGATTGGACTATATGGCTTCTAAGGTTCATTTTCCTCAAAGAGCCTTTAATTTCCTTTAATTCTCTTTAAGTGGGATTACTTTTACAGTTATTTTTAATTTTTAAAATTAATTCATGCATTTACATGCATCTAATTGTAGTCAAATATTGCTAAAAAGCCATAAAGATAGAAATGTCTTGCTCTATCTCTTCCTACCTGCAAGCCCCACACCCTTACCTAGTATAGCTGGTGACTTAGTATTTACAACCTTATTTCTGAGTAATATACACATACTATATTTCTTAATTTATCAATTTTAGACATTTTCTGTTGACTTTCCAATATGAAAGATAAAGACTTACCTTTCCCACACAAGGCCTATTTCCTCTTTCAAGTCCCCCCAAAATAGTCATGGCAAAATTTTGGTTAAATTAGTAGTCAATGTTTACATTATTATAACAATACAAATATTGTGTGATACTGAGCATGTTTGATGCTGAGCCAATAGTGTGCTACGATCATGCATCTTTTCTCGTACGATCCTTCAATTTTTCCAAAGTTAATAATTGCCCTATTTTCTTTTGCCTATTTTTTGGTCTATCTTCCATTAATTTTCCTCAAATTCTCCAACAGTGCTCTCTACAAATCTATCTGTATTATTTTTCTAAATCTTAAACATATCCTGGAAAATCTTCTTCCTCCTCACTGCTCTAGCATGGCTTGGCTTCCTCTCTCCCTCCTGTGCAGCTTCATTCTCGGACTTCTTTTCATCATTTTCCTGTTTTGGGTCCCCTGTTTTCTGTATCCGATGTCATTTTCTTTTTTTGTTTAGCCCTTATTTTGGTGAAGCATATCATCTAATAGCTTCCTGTAAAGAGAGACCTGGCAAATAAATTTTCTGAGTTCTTGCATGTCTAGGAATAACTTAACCTACCCTCACCTTTGACTGGTTGTTTGGATGGTATGACAGAGACTGCTTAATCTTCCCTATGTCCATTCCCCGTTCATTGCAGACAAAGCCTCCCCTAGTTTAGCTAGGCATGGGTCTACCCAGAAAGAGTCTATATTTCCCAGCCTGCCTTGAAGCTTGGTGTGACCATAGACTAGGTCATGGCCAGGAGCTGTGAACAGAATTCATATGTGCAACTTCCACATCCCATCCTTGAATGGAAGCTTCCTTTCTCTTTACCACGGCCTGGAGCTTGGACAAAGTAGAGATGATGGCTTTGACGGGGTGAACTAGGTCAGCCCCTAGGAGAAGGCAGAGCAGCAAGATCCTTGTGGAGCTGAGCTGTTTTCCAGGATCGCCCACCTATACCTGCCCTGCTACTGGACAGAGAAATAAACTTCTCTCTTATCTGAGTCACTCTGCTGGGAGGGATTGGGGAGAAGTGGGACACACAGAAGTCTCTGTATCACAACAGCTTTGCCTGTCCCTTAGTTGAGGATAGAAACCATAGTTGAAAATCACTTTCCTTCAGAATTTTTAAAACAAACTTTATTTCCTTTAAACTTCCAGTGTCAAACTTGGGAAGACTGCTGTCACTCTGACTCCCAGGACTGTGTATGGACCAGTTTCTTCATTTAGGATCTTTTGTTTTTCCATGACATTTTAAAATTCCATGATGATGTGTCTTAGCGGGGATCTTTTCTGATTCACTTAGCGAAGTGCTCAGTGACACCTTTTAATCTGAAAAGTCATAGCTTTCAGTTCTTGAATTATATCCTTCATCATTCCCTCTCATTTTTTTCCTGTTCACTTTCTGGACCCCTCCCGATAGTCATATAGGACTGCACTTTTCTCTAACTTCCTTATCTATTATTTCTATTTTTCATGTCTCTCTGTTTTTATTCTATTTCTGATAAATTCATTTGATTTCATCTTCCAATTCTCTTATTGGGTTTTATTCAGATATAATATTTTTTTTAATTTCCAAGAGTTCTTTTGAGAATATTCCTTGTTATGCTTCTTATTCTTGTTTCAGCTCTTGTCTCTTGGAAGATATTATACGCTATTCTGTTTTAATTTTCTTCTGTTCCTTTATTGTCTCTGTGTCCTCTGAATTCGTGTATTATTGTTATTATTTGTTGTAATCTCTCCCTTCCCTGAGTTTGAAGCCTGCTCAGATGTCTGGTGTTTGTGACTACCCATTCATACTTCTCTGTGAGTGCAGAGGGGGCATGAAAACTCTGTCTTTCCTGTACAGTGCTCAGGCATCAAGCCCGCCTCTGCATGGGGAGAGCCCAGATATCAATATCCATGTGTGTTTCCTCTGCATCCCTTCAGTGTCCCCATTGAAGAAAACATTCTGCCTTGAGGCTGGGGCCCCAGCCGGAGGCTCTGGGAGTAGGGCTTGGAAAGGTGCGTGGGAATCTCTGGGTTCAGTATTCAGACTTTCCCCTTATCCCTTTTTAGGGCCACACTTCTCACACCAGCCATGCACTGTGCCTGCTGTCCCCAATTCAGGAATTAAATGATTCTGTTTTCTGAGGGAACAAATCTTAGGTCTCCAGTGTTGTGGGGTACAGCTCATTTCCTGGTGGTCTGGAGTAAGGAAGGGAACTGGAGCTCCGACTCTTCTCTTTCCAACTTCCAACTCATCTTGCTTTTACCCCCAACAAGCCGGCCTCTGCTTTCTTGCCTGGAACTGAGACTCTTAGAGAGTCTGTAGGTCAGGTTGGCTCACTTCTTATAGCATCTCATTCAACTGTCTTTACCCTGCTTTCAGATCTCTCAAAATATGTTGACATCTCTTATTTTCTGTGGACTCTCTCCACACTCCTTGTCTTTGGGACAAGACGTGTGTGAGCAATCCATTATTTTGAAGGGAAGCCCAGATTACTTTTTAAGGCAACATTTGAAACTCTAATTACCTTTTAGACTCTGTTTTGGAATCTTTTGGAAATGTCTGCATTTCTTAGTAGAGGCTATTTCCACTGTGCTCCCGAGCCTTTCTAGAATCAAAAGCCATTAAAAGCCTCAAGAATCCTGTGCAGAAAAGTGTCCTTAGTAAAGAAGTAGAGAAAATTAGAAGTTTCTCTTGGACTGCAGACTGCCAATCGTTTGAAAAATCCAAAGTGTGAAAAACCATCTTAAGGTGGCAGTAAACATCAAACTGCAGAAGCGCCTCTCGAACCTCCCACCTCCCCCAGGGTATTCTATGTGTTGTTTTTCTCGTCTGGAGGACTTGCAAGAGAGACTCTCTGTTTTCTGGCTCCATCTTTCACAGTCTAAACAACTTGAAGTGCAGCCATCTGGCTCCTCCTCAAGGAGGTGTTGAAACAGCTCTGATGCTCAAAAGTCACGGCCAGGGAATCTTCCACGTGAACAAATACACTTGTGCGTTCATACACACACTTTTAATTATTTAAGCTTCCAAAGGCTCTGAACTTAAACAAGTTCTTTTCCCCACTCCCTCGCCTGACCTCAACTCCTGTACAGGAACGTCAAGGACACCACCATGAACTGGGTTGACGGCAAGAAGATTCCTCCATCTGTAACTGACAGGGAACCACTGAAGCTGGGAAGCTTTTCTCCTGTGGAGCTGTGAATCTCCGCTTCTCTCTCATTAATAGGAGAGTTTTACTTCCTTGGGCAAAATGGAGCACAACTGTCAATTATCCATGACAGAGAAATCATATTATTTTAGTTTATCTTCGGTACCCCTCCAACTCTTACTGAGTTATTTTGGGTGCAAACCAGGTTATTTTTGGCTCTTTGAGTGTATTAATCTTCATGAAAAAGAGGCAGAAGAGCAGAGTGTTTAGGATCTCAGTGTCAGGCACACCTGGGTTGAAATCCTGGCTCCCCCATTAACTGGCTATGGCATTCTGAGTATATTACTTAACCCATAATATTTATATATTTTCTATGAAATACATAATAATAGTACCCTTACAATAGGACACTGAGGAAGATTAAATGAAAAAAATATTTATAAAGATCTAAACGTATAGTTCAGGATATAGTAAGTGCCCAATAAATTATTATTGGTATTTGGAAGATAAACTGTGTGTGTGTGTGTGTTTGGTTACGTTAGGTATGTAATATTGAACTGCAGAGGTTTAGAAGACCTAAACCAAGGAATACTGCAACTGAACTGGAATGGACCTTCTAATGGCTCCAGTCCAACACCCATCAGAACTTCTCCACAACTCCACAAGGAGAGGTCACACTGCCTTCCAGAACAGAGGTCACTCTATGTCTTCAGAAAGCTTGGCTGTTAGTAAATTATTTGGATCATAAGGCAAACATATGGTTCCCTATCATTTTCATCTCTTGGTGGAGCGGCCCTTTGAGGGTACATGATACAAGTCTAATCTGATCTCTATTTCATGGTCCTTCAGGAATTTGAACACAACTATCAAGTACCCTCATGAGCTTTTTCTTGCCTGAGGTCTTGAGCTGAACATGTTCATTTCCTTCTAGGGTTTGTCTCATGCCATGGTCTCAGGCCCCTCTCCATCCTGGGCACTCTTCTCTATTACCATGAGTGGTACCTCACCACGAGTGGTACCCAGGGCTGAATGCATGATTGCAGGAATGCTTTCACCATGGCAAAGCCCAGATCATCTCTTTCTCAAGAAATTTTAATTCTCCTGATCTCCATGAGTATTTCAAAAAGGCCATGTGAAAGGAATCCATATGTCAGACAAAAAAATCTGAAATCCAGGATCCAGTCAATTTGAGCCTATTAAAATTCCTTTGAATTGTGCCAAGAACTGACTATTTTAAAAATGGTGCCTATGCCTTTATTTATCACAGAGTGTTTTGAGAAACTGTGAGGCAGACTGGAGTCTTGAAGAAACTGGGGTTCCTGGATTCTCTTTGAGTACCAGTCCTATGACTGAAATCAGATTTGGGTTCCAGTTCAATCTCTTCTCTTCATCAAAAGCAAATGTTATAGGTTGTTAAAGATCATATATGACAAACCCACAGCCAACATCATACTCAATGGGCAAAAACTGAGTGCCATTCCCCTGAAAACAGGAACGAGACAAGCATGCCCTCTATCACCACTCTTATTTACCATAGTACTGGAGGTCCTGGCCAGAGCAATCAGGCAAGAAAAAGGAATAAAAGGAATCCAAATAGGGAGGGAAGAAGTGAAACTCTCACTGTTTGCAGATGATACGATCTTATATATAGAAAACCCCAAAGAATCCATTGGAACACTTTTAGAAGTAATCAACAAATACAGCAAAGTTGCAGTGTATAAAATCAATTTGCATAAATCAGTAGCATTTCTATATTCTAATAACAAACTAACAGAAAAAGAACTCAAGAACACAATACCATTCACAATCACTACAAAAAGAATAAAATACCTCAGGGTGAATATAACTAAGGAAGTGAAAGACCTATACAATGAAAATTACATGGCCTTTCTGAAAGAATTGGATGACGACATAAAGAGATGGAAAGACATTCCATGTACATGGATTGGAAGAATAAACATAGTTAAACGGTCCATTCTACCTAAAGCAATCTATAGATTCAATGCTATCCCAATCAGAATCCCAATGACATTCTTTACAGAATTAGAACAAAGAATCCTAAAGTTCATATGGGGCAACAAAAGACCCCGAATTGCTAAAGCAATCCTGAGAAAAAAGAACACAGCTGGAGGCATCACAATCCCTGACTTCAAAACATACTACAAAGCTACAGTAATCAAAACAGCATGGTACTGGTACAAAAACAGGTGCACAGATCAATGGAACAGAATTGAAAGCCCAGAAATAAAACCACACATCTATGGACAACTTCTCCTCAACAAAGGAGCTGAGGGCATACAATGGAGAAAAGAAAGTCTTTTCAACAAATGGTGCTGGGAAAATTGGAAAGCCACATGTAAAAGAATGAAAATTGACTATTCCATTCTTTCTCACCATTCACCAAAATAAACTCAAAATGGATCAAAGACCTAAAGGTGAGACCTGAAACCATAAGGCTTCTAGAAGAAAATGTAGGCAGTATACTCTTTGACATCAGTATTAAAAGGATCTTTTCGGACACCATGTCTTCTCAGAGAAGGGGAACAATAGAAAGAATAAACAAATGGGACTTCATCAGACTAAAGAGCTTCTTCAAGGCAAATCAAAACAGGATTGAAACAAAAAAACAACCCACTAACTGGGAAAAAATATTTGCAAGTCATATATCTGACAAAGGCTTAATATCCATAATATATAAAGAATTCACACAACTCAACAACAAAAAATCAAACAACCCGATCAAAAAGTGGGCTGGAGACATGAAAAGACATTTCTCCAAGAAGATATGTGGATGGCCAATAGGCACATGAAAAGATGTTCATCATGGCTGATCATCAGGGAAATGCAAATCAAAACTATGTTAAGATATCACCTTACACCCGTTAGAATGACAAAAATATCTAAAACTAATAGTAACAAATGTTAGAGAAGTTGTGGAGAAAAAGGAACCCTCATACACTGCTGGTGGGAATGCAAACTGGTGCAGCCACTGTGGAAAACAGTATGGAGATTCCTCAAAAGACTGAAAATAGAACTACCATACGATCCAGCCATCCCACTACTGGGTGTCTACCCAAAGAGCTTGAAGTCAGCAATTCCAAAAGTCCTATGCACCCCAACGTTTATTGCAGCATTATTTACAATAGCCAAGACATGGAAGCAACCTAAGTGCCCAACAACAGATGATTGGATAAAGAAGATATGGTATATATATACAATGGAATACTACTCGGCCATAAAACAGAACAAAATCATCCCATTTGCAGCAACATGGATGGACCTTGAGGGAATTATGTTGAGTGAAATAAACCAGATAGAGAAGGACAATCTCTGCATGACTCCACTCATATGAGGAATTTAAAAATGTGGACAAAGAGAACATATTAGTGGCTACCAGGGGAAAGGGGGGTTTGGGGGGACACAAAGGGTGAAGGGGTGCACCTACAACACGACTGACAAACAATAATGTACAAGTGAAATTTCACAAGATTGTAACCTATCATTAACTCAATAAAAATTTAAAAAAAAAAAGCAAATGTTATAGGCTGTGTAAACTTGTTTACTTCTCTGAATTTCAGTTTCTTAAATCTTCAAGGTGGAGTCAGAATCCCTATCTCCCTTGACTATGGTGCGTGCGAGGCCTGTGGATCAATGCTCGAAATACTCCTGCACAGTGTCTGTCACAGGAAGTGCTCCAGGGTACCGCCACCTACTTGCTTCCATTCAATACAGCCTCAAGGTTATCCATGTTGCAAGGATGCTTTCCCTTTCCATTTCCAAAGCAACTTACTAGAAAGTTAAAGGCTGTTAGGAGACCTGACTCTTGGAGTAAAATAGCAGTGGAATGCAGTTAGGAGTCATGTGGCCTTGAGCAAGACCCTGCCCTGGCCGGGGTCTCAGTTTCCTTATTTGTAAGTGGGGATGCTGGTTATGATGTAGATAGATTCTCCTCTCAAATCTGGTACTCTGTGATTCTAATTTACTCTCTGCCCTTCCAGTTTACATCATTGTTTGATACTTCCTGGAAGTACGCTTCGGAGAGCTAAATTCTGTTTTAACTCTACAAATGTGTTGAATAAGAGAGAATAGAGTTCCTGGAAGTGTTTAAGCTAGTGCCCCAAACAGTAATTTAAATAAATTCCTCTTTATTTATGGCTAGAAGAACTTTGCAGCTACACAGTGTGTCAGTAATTGTGTCATTTCCACTTCCCAGACAGTGAGGACTTATTCTAAGAAGTATAAAGGGACAGGTCATTTATCACTCAGTAGACCACATTGCTTCTCACTGTCGTTAACCTGATTCCCACAGAGGTGCTGAATGCCAAGAAGAACTAGTGGAAAATGACATCCCCCTGAAAAGGACATCATGGAGAAAGTCTTTAATTCCAATAACAAAGGGAAAGTCTGGATGTCAGAATGACGGAGAGGCAGTAACTTACAAAGGAATAGGACTTAGAGTAATATCAGACTTCCTCTCAGCACCTCTTGGCTATTAGGAGACAATGAAAACTCTTCAAATTTCAGAGGGAAAAGGATTTCAACGTAGAACTCTATGTCCAGTCCAACCATCAATCAAGTGTAAACGCAAAGACACTTATAACAATTTGGTGTGCTAAAACTCAGGAAGTTCACTGCCCTTATACTCTGAAAAATATTACTTGAGATGTGGTTCTCCATCAAAACAAAAAAGAAATTTGGTAAAGAGGATGGAATGGGATATAAGAATCAGCGGCAGCAGAGAACAACTGAGGAGTGAGGGAAACTAGAAATCAACTAATAGAGGATCTGTTAGATGGAACATTTGGAAGATTCTCCTGTAACCTGAAATAGTTGAGGGCATAGACTATTTCCTTCTATATGACTTACACCATACTTCTTGGTTCTATATTAATATTTACATAATCATAATATTTTAAACTCTGGTCATTCATTTTAAGATGTGTTTACAATTACAGAAGAGTATGTAGGTATAATAAATTTAGATCATGTAAAAATAATTACAGAGGAAAGAAAAATTTGGAGATGGAGGGGAATACCATTGTCATTTTCTTTAAAGTGGAGTTTATAGCTGTCCAAAGTTGATAAATCATAAAACAGAGTTTTGCTTTATTACTTAAATTCCAAATATTTATTACTTAAATATCCAAAAATAATAATCTAGCTAACAAATACTGGGCAGAGGAAGGGGGAGAAAAAGTGGATAGTAACGCCAGTCAGTGAAACCCTCAGACCTCATACCTAGGAAATAATAGGTCTGTCTAGAGTTAGTACATCAAAAAGTAGGGACCTAAGTTTGCTATATAAAGCTCCAACAGTAATTACTTAACCTAAAAAGAAGGAATACTGACAGTGGCTGTCTCTGGGAGAGGGATTGGTGATAAAGTGAAGGATGATTTTACTTTTTATTTTTGTTCTTCTGCACTGTTTGAATATTTTAAAATTCTGTGAATGCGTTAATTCTATATTTAAACAAAGGAAAACTCAGTCTATTTGAATATCTAATAACATGTGGATAAAAATTCAGATGATGGTTTGACTTGATGCTGGCATATACTTAAATCCATACGAAGAAAAGCAAGAGAAGACTGAACAATCAGGTTCCTCTCCTTTACTTTAAAAATGAAGTATCATGAGCCAAGAGAAAGAAAGTGACTCCCTCAAGAATACTTTACAGGGCTGATCATAAATTCAGCTTAATATGCTGTTCAAGAATTGAGTTCAAGGAGCTGGCCCAGTGGCGCAGTTGTTAAGTGCACATGTTCTGCTTTGGCGGCCCGGGGTTCACCGGTTCCGATCCCGGGTGTGGACATGGCACTGCTTGGCACACCATGCTGTGGTAGGCAACCCACACATAAAGTAGAGGAAGATGGGCATGGATGTTAGCTCAGGGCCAGTCTTCCTCAGCGAAAAGAGGAGGATTGGCAGCAGTTAGCTCAGGGCTAATCTTCCTCAAAAAAAAAAAATTGAGTTCAAGAATTTTTTTCAAGCAGCCAACATTGTCCCTATTTTGAAGCACTGTCATTGTCAAAATTTGCTACCTTTTGGCACAATCACCCTCTCAACTACCTGTTCTCAAAAGGAGACCTGAGTCTGACTTCCTTTTCTGTCCTTTCATCTCCTTAGTTATAAAATGGGATAATATCAGTGACTACGAAGAAATGGATTTCTGAGAGTTGTAAACCACCAAGTCTTAGACCAATGTTAACACCATTTTCATGCTTTGCTCATCTGCCATGGTATAGGGAAGAGCCTACACAGACCATGGATGGATTTACACATAAGCAAATGTATTTTGTTGTCTCTCATGAAGACTGTCGAGTGACTTGGGCAAAAATTCCAGGCCTCTATGACCCACCAGGCCTTTGAGTCAGATTGTTTCTCTGACAGGTCATGATCCTCTCAAAGGGCATTTTCCCCTTCATTTGTTGACCCTGCAGAGGTGCCAACAGGGACACATGCACACCCCAGACTATTTAGTTCTTCTTTCTTCCTTTCTTCTCCTTTCTCTCCTCCTCCTCCTCCGCCATCTCCTCCTCCACCTATTCCATCTTCTTCTTTTTAATTAGATCAATGTTAACAGAGAACTTAGCTTTTCAAACCCTTCTTTGTACTCAGTTTGATACTTTCCTAGCTTCAGCTTTCTTTACCCCCTGCCCTGCCCACCTACTTCCCTGCGCATGCCCAGTTAACAGACACTTCATCAGACACACAGTCATGTGTTTTACCAACTCTGTGGGCTTGATCACATGGTTTACTCTGCATATACCACCTCCCCCATCCACCATGCCCAAATCCTACCTCACATGTAAGTCCTAGCCCATGGATTAAATCTTCTTTGATCCTCCCAAAACTAAGCAATCATTCCGTCCTTTGCTTGCTAGGCTTTTTATCTAATCCTATCTTTCAGCACAAGTCTCTATGTATCTCATACTGGAGTTATTTAAGCATGTGCCTCAACATCTGACCATTCTGTGGGATTTGTGTCTACATTCTCTCTCTGCATGCCTGTTACACTGGCCTGGCACATAATAGGTGCTCAATAAGTATCTGTTGAGTTCTATTAAGTTGCCAAGGCTTACATAGCTAGTAAATGGTAAAGTTAGGACTAGAACCCAGGTTTTTGACTGCGGCTCCAGTGTATTTGCCATCACACCACATGGTCTCACATGTTTTATCATGCATTTAAGAAGCTGATCTGAGCATTTTGAACTATAATAGGGAATTGCAGGGGACGATCATGACCTGTCCCAGCTTGATACCAATTCAAGGTGACAGGGTAAAGCGAAAGGTGTGAAAGTGTCCTTGGATGAAGCAAACATTAGGATTTGCCATTTTGATGTTTCATACATAGTGAAAACATGTCAGACTCCATTAGGCGCCTTCAACATCCCTTAAAGAAAGGACAGAAGATGTGTGGTGAAGTGTCATGGCTGCTACCTACTTTTTAACCTATTGTCCTCAGGTGAAGGAAATACACTGTTTTCCAGAAGTGGTTTGCACTAGAGAAAACCTTCAGAAAGCATTAGACTTTCAGTGTGTACTTTCTTTTTTTTTTTTTTAATTTTTTTTCGGATGTACATCATATTTCGAATTCTCTATACATTACATCATGTTCACCACCCGAACACTAATTATAGTGCATCCCCTCACATGTGAGCCTAATCACCCCTTTTGCCCTCCCCCCTCCTCCCTTCCCCAATGGTAACCACCAGTCCAATCTCCAATGCTATGTGGGGTTTTTTTTGTCGTTTTTATCTTCTACTTATGAGTGAGATCATATGGTATTTGACTTTCTCCCTCTGACTTACTTCACTCAGCATAATACCCTCAAGGTCCATCCATGTTGTCACAAATGGCCAGATTTCGTCATTTCTTATGGCTGAGTAGTAGTCCATTGTGTATAAATACCACATCTTCTTTATCCATTTGTCCCTTGATGGGCACCTAGGTTGCTTCCAAGTCTTGGCTATTGTGTATAACGCCGCAATGAACATAGGGGTGCAAGTATCTTTATGCCTTTGTGTTTTCAAGTTCTTTGGATAAATACCCAGCAGTGGGATAGCTGGATCATATGGTAGATCTATCCTTAATTTTCTGAGGATACTCCAAACTGCTTTCCACAGTGGCTGCACCAGTTTGCACTGCCACCAGCAGTGAACAAGGGTTCCCTTCTCTCCACACCCTCTCCAACATTTGTTGTTTCCTGTCTTGTTAATTATAGCCATTCTGACCGGAGTGAGGTGATACCTCATTGTAGTTTTGATTTGCATTTCCCTGATAGCTAATGGTAGCTAATGACAGCATCTTTTCATATGCCTGTTGGCCATCTGCATATCTTCTTTGGAGAAATCTCTGTTCAGATCTTTTGCCCATTTTCTAATTGGATTGTTGGTTTTTTTGTTGTTGAGCTGTATGAGTTCTTTGTATATTTTGGATATTAACCCCTTATCTGATATGTGGTTTGCAAATATCTTTTCCCAATTGTTAGGTTGTCTTTTCATTTTGTTGATGGTTTCCTTTGCTGTGCAGAAAATTTTTAGTTTTATGTAGTCCCATTTGTTCATTTTTTCTTCTGTTTCCCTTGCCCGGTCAGACATGGGACTTTCTGATTTAAGAGGTGATTTAAGAAGCTAAAAACTGAAAGGTTAACTCATTTAATAAACTAGTGATCCTGGACCAGGTTAAAAAAGAAGAGCAAAATTTTGATATATTACCAGTAAGCATGGGGCTGGACCAGTGGTGTAATGGTTAGGTTCATGTTCTCTGCTTCAGAGGCCCGGGGTTCACTGGTGGGGATCCTGGGTGCAGAGCTAGCACTACTCATCAGGCCACACTGTGGCGGCATCCCACATAAAATAGAGGAAAATTGGCAACAGATGTTAGCTCAGGTCCTATCTTCCTCACAAAAAGAAAAAAAATCATTTTTCAACCAAGAAACTTCTGCATCATTTTTATCCTTTAAAATAATTGAAACCATAATCCAAATCTAAATTGTTGTTTGATTTCATTTCCTATTTCATACTGAGCAAAGGATGAATAATGATCCATAAACCTAAAAATAATGTGAACCACTGAAGACAGTTTAACTGAACTTTATATTTTCTTTTATATTCCAGGTCAAGGAAAACATCTATGGCAACTAACCAACCAACTAACTAACCTCAGCAATTAACAGGAGATGCTCCTGATCAAACCGAGATTGTTTGAATCTCTACTCTTTCACAAGGCCCAAACGAGCTCATCTCCTAGTCACCTGTCTTCCTCATTATACATAGCCCACTTGCAAGAGATCTCTATTACCCAATGTAATTGAAGCGCCCCTATTCTATCTGGAAAATTGAGGCTTGAAGGAACACACTGTCTGAAATACTTATTGATTTGCACAGTGTAACAAAAAAATCTTTTATCTAAGACTTCTTATGTAAAATAAGTCCAGGTACTTGATATAAGAGTATTCCTGACTCTTTGCATAATAGGTAATATCTAGACACTTGCAATCCACCTTCTTCTAGGGGTTCAGAGTCCTTTACACCCGAGGGATGAATCCATAGGAACGACCTTTCGATGTCCTTTCAACTGCTGCTACACATATTGCACTCGTGGTGTGTTCCTCATCCACTCTCTTTGTTTACTCAACTAAGACACTTTCCCTTCATTTACATGGAATGTCACCCTCTTTGAAATGAGTATCACTGCTATAAGTAATATAAATGTTCATAAGAAAGCACAAGTCTTCTCAAAGCAAAGATGAGGAGCAAAGTCTCATTTGGACACTGTAGTGGGTTGAGTAATGTCACCCAAAAAGATACGTCTGAGTTCTAACCCCTGTACCTGTGAATGTGACCTTATTTGGAAATAGGCACTTTGTAGATACAATTGAGTTAAGGATCTCAGGATGAGAACATCCTGGATTTAAAGTGAACCAGAAATCAAGTGACTGGTGTCCTTATAAGAGAAAAGAGAATAAGAATTGAGACACACAGACACAGAGAGAAAGGCAATGGGAAGATGGATATAGAGATTGGAGTGATGAAACCACAAACCGAGGAATAGCAAGGATTGCCAGCAACCACCAGAAGCTAGAAGTGATGCAAGGAACTGATTCTTCCTCAGGGCCTCCAGAAGGAACCAACCCCACTGATATGTTGATTTCAGAATTCTGGCCTCCAGAACTATGAGAGAATGAGTTTGTGGTACTTTGTTATGACAGCCCCAGGAAACTAATATAGATACAGTGATGGGCCCCTAAACAGAAATTCTTGCCTCAGCAAGAAAAGAAAAATATACACGTGCATGCATGGCTACGAATGTACACACACACACACATCTGTATAAGTTGGAGTTGTTACTGTCATCATAAAGCCTCCTGCTCCATCATGAGAGTGCTGACTGAGAGGAGTGTTCAGTAAATATTTGTTGCATGGATGAATAAGGTACTTCAGAAAACTAGCAGTGTATGTGCTGTGTGGACATGGATTGGCTGCAAATCTTCCTGAGTTTGGAAGAAATAAAGAGATTGTTCAGTCACTTTTTTTCCCCAGTCTCTACTGGGGATATCAAGAATAAAAAGCCAACAAACCCCTTTCCCCAAGGCCCCTTTGATCCCTCCCCTTGGCCAGTTGGAAGGGATCTTCTTTGTCTCTGATCCCCCACGCTTCCCTTTTATTGCCTTTCATTAGAGTCAGTTGTACATATAAGATCTCCCCCATATTAAACCAAGCAAGTAGAGGGCGATTCTGTTCAGCAGATTTGAAATCAGAGGACGCAAACTTTCTTCCCGCTATGACCCAGAGCAAGCTACATCCTCTTTGTGCCTCAGGCTCTTCTGTAAAATAGGGACAATAATCCCTGTCAGACATCCCTTACAATCTTTCTGGAGTTGCAAATAAAATAATTGGAGTCAAAGTGTAACAGAAACAGCGTGCCAGAAAGTATAGCCAGAAAGAGTATAAAGCAGAAAATTCAGTCCACGTTAAAAGCAAACATAAAGGACTGTTTCTCTGTGCATCCCTCACAGCACAGCTTATCAAGCACTACGCGTAGAGGCTCTCAGTAAACGTCTGGCGTGAACACGGAGTGTCCAGGAGCATCGTCCTCACTCACACTGGAACCATCAAGCCTCAGAGCAGAGTTTGCGAAAGATCCTTGAAAATAAACAGATGAGGCAACCAGACAACCACATTCTTCCTAACTCCACAAAGGGCACCTCGGGGAATAACACAACCCAGCACTTTATTTGCAAATGGGCTTGAGCAGCTCCAGGCAGCCCTATCTCTGTGCAAATGGAGTCCCCATGGTCAAGGTCAGCCTGGCCAGGAGGCCCAGAGACACTCCTTCTTCTCTGGGTTAAACTCTGAAAACTGTTAGCATCTCACATTTGGCATTTTCTCATTCTGTAGAATCATAATGAGAAACTTTGTTCCTTATTTTTGGGTAACAGCTAACTCGATTCTGAGTTAATGTAGAATTTGAGACTTTTTGTTTCTCCCCTCCAAGTTCCTAGTCTTACTCTATTTCAGGTCTCAGCCAAAGAGCCTTTTTCTTGCAACATTATGATTCAGTTGGTTTATGGAACAACTACACTGTGCTTCTCTAGTAGTCAGGCAAGTTTGGGAAAATTTACTGAGTCACTGATAAAGCAGGAAGGAAACTTATAGAAGTATTCTCCAGGGGTTCTTCATGAGGACTCCATGGGCCCCATGTATGGGTTTCAGGAATGTTATAAACCCCCCAAATTGTTTGTACATTTGTATGTGTGCATGTATTTGGGGAAGGCAGTCACTTCCAGCAGATCTAGAGCAAGTTAAGAACCACTGACCCACTCCAACTTTCTCATTTAAGATATTTTTACTAATATGCTATATTCTTATCACTATATTGAACACTTACCGTGTGCCAGACTTTGTTCAGGACCTTTAGCTACGTTATGTAATTTAATCCTCACGACAACTTTCCCACCTAGGTGTTTTTATTATTACTATTAATGAAGAAATTGAGACTACAAAACTCCACTTAACTTGGCTTAACTTAACTCAGCCAAGGTCACTCAGCCTGGAAGATAGAGTAGAATCCCAATTTGCCACAATCTAAAGAGTACACTTGCCACTACACAATAGCAATTCTCATTAACATGACTCTTTCCTCTTAACTTTGTATGATGTTATTTATCGCGGTGAACACCCCCTCCTAGAGTCACTGACTTCTACATGGAACTGAAAGTCATCACTCAGTCCAATTTGCCCACCATAGGCTGGGGCAGTGTTTTGTCTCCTTGTGCTGCCCATGGCAGTAGGTTTCAGACACAAGAATGGTGCTCTGAGAGGGAGTGGCAGGAGGCTCTGCCACTCTGAGGAGCATGGCAGACACACAGGAATGGCCTGACTCTGGCTCTGTGAAGAGACGCCAGGGCAGACTGCTGGTTCAGTCCCTCTTACAAACGAGGACTAAACCCAGAAAGTGGAAGTGACTTACCTGAAACACTAATTAGACTAGAGCATAAGATAGTAGATGTTGTAAAGACTGGCAGGGGGAACACCAGTGCTGCCTTGTCAGGTAACTTCAGGAAAGTGCCCCTGCTTCTCGGTTCCTTAGTTTCCTCATCTGAAAAATGAGGAGATCAAATCATAAGATTTCAAATTCACCTTCCACCTCAGCACACCGGGGGCGACAGAGCTCAGCTTCACTTTGTAATATGTTTTGAACATGTGTCGCAAAAGTACAAAGCATTCGCACAATAAATCAGGTCTTACATAGTTTTCAAGGTCACAAACAGTGTCTGGGAAGATATTTTTATTTGCAAATCATCTCTTTTTTTAAAAAAGGCACAGAAAGTTAATAGAAGTCATTATTGGTGAAATCATCAGAAAAAAGAGCAGAGTGTGTTCAAAGGGAGGCAATTTAAGATGATAGATTATCAACTAGCTTGTCTCCTGTCAATTCAAAAAGCTTTCTGACTTCTCACTTTCCATTTCCAAAGCTTCAAACTCAAATAGCTCTTCACAAAAGTGATTGAGCCAGACAAATTGATATAACTGCTTTTTGAAGCCTCACGCCCACCACCATTCCCCTCCTGGTCTCCCAACTCTATCTAACATTTCTGTGAAGAAATGGAACGACCACTTATGAAGGCATTTGCAGTGTGCCAAGCACATAAGGCATTTAACACATGCCATATCATTTTATTCTCTCAAGAACCTTATGAGAAAGTCTTTACTATTTTCATTTTACTCATAAGAAAGCTGACACTCAGAAAAGTTAAACAGATCACAGAGTTACAAAGTGCTGAGACTATAGCCACCAAGCTCACCAGGAACTAAATGGGGGTAAAATTCTTCAGACCAGGGGTATCTACTTATTCATTATGGGTCTTTTACTATCCCTCAGCATTGTGGGTTGAATTGTGTGCCCCCAAAATCCACATGGTACAATCCCAACCCCCAATACCTCGGAATGTGACCTTACCTGGAGGTAGGGTCTTTACAGGGACAGTCAAATTAAAATGAGGCCATTAGCACGGGCCCTAATTCAATAAGACTGCTGCCCTTATAGAAAGGGGGAATGTAGACACAGAAACAGACATGCACACAGGGAGAATGGCATGCGAAGATGAAGGAAGTGTTCAGGGTAATATTTCTACAAGCCAGAGAACATCAAATGTTGCCAGCAAACCACCAGAAGCTAGGCAAGAGGCATGGACCAGACTCTCCCTCACAGCCCTCAGAAGGAACTAATCCTGCTGGCACCTTGATTTCAGACTTCTAGCCTCCAGCGCTATGAGGCAATAAATTTCTGTCGCCTAGGCCACCCAGTTTGTGGTACTCTGTTACAGAAGCCCTAAAAAGCTAACACCCTCGGTTAGTTGGATATTAAAGGCCAGTACTAGTTTCATGAGAGCAAATAAACCATGGTAGTCCCTCATATTGAAAACAAAGCTCCTTTCCTCCATTTGTTAGCACTCACCACAACCAGCAGAAGGGGTGGAAAATGGCAAATATTATCTCCCTCACTTCACAGATAAGTAACTACAGGCAAGAAATTAGCTTTGTCTCCACACCAGCCTAGTAACAAAGTGGCAGAACCATAACTTGGACCCAAGGACTTTTGCTCTGGGTCCAGTGTGAATTCCCCTGCGCAAGGCTGACACCCTGGAGCAATGTGAGAGGACACTGGGCAGGGCCATTTTCGCTAAAATTTGCACCTTTCTAACTTCCATCATTGTAACTTGAAAGCTATTCAGAGCTTTGAGCTTTCCCTGAGGGAATGAAGCATAAAGAAACTTTAATGACTGTCTCATTTTTCAGAGGACTTCCTCCAAAAAGGTCTGTTGGGGTGGGGACTTTGTGCTCTGGCCTAGCCAAGGAAGATATTAACGGGAGTCAGCCCACAGCAGCTATTCCCAATGCAATACCCGTTTATTGACTACCTACCATGCCGCTATTACTGTGATGGCCCCCTGGCAGACAAAGGTGACTAAGACACAGCCCTTGTCCTCAATGGCTCATAACCAGGGAGAGACAGACATATGAAGTATTTCCTGGAGGGACACTTAGCACAGCCTGGTGGCTCAGAGAAGTTTTCCAAGAAGGGCCAATGGCTAAGCAGATTACCAACCTTAGTTCTCTCAAGTCCCCTAAAAATCACGCAGGTCCCCCAGAGAGCAAAAGCTTCCAGACATCTCAGAAACTTCATCACTCAACATGTCAACTGAAAAAGGAAGCCAAATAGCTCCCTTCCAAATTTATAATTTCTTTCTTCTTCCTCAAAATAGTTCTCACCTTCATCCCAGTAACAGTGGGACTTTTTTACATCCTGTCAATCTTTTAAACACTATTCTATATTCTGAATGTTTGATAGTCTTGCACACTTACTACATGCCAGGTACTTTGCTAAGTACTTTGCATACACGATCTCATATAATTTTTATTTTATAGATTAGTAAACACAAAGAGGTTAATTAATTTACCCATGGTCACAAAAGTGGCAGGGAATGAAAGTTCTCTATCCGATATTCTCTCTACCCTCTTACTTTCTAAGCAATCCCAATTTCGTTCAGGGCAGCAAAACACCCAGCTAAAGCTACATCTCCCAGTCTACCTTACCACTAGGGTGGTTATGTAACAAAGTCACTTGGAGGGGGTTAGTCCTAGGAAGCTCTTTAAAGCAGTCTGAATCAGCTGGCGTATGGTATTATGGCCCTTTCCCTTCTCCATGCTTCCTGATTAGAACAAGATTGTGATGGCTGGTGCTCTTTCAGCCATTCTGAGACCAAGAGGAGTCAGATACACAAACAAAAATGTCTGAGCATCATAGGAGGACCTGGAGACACCATTGACATTTATGAATGATGTGCCAGTAATAGACTGCCCACCTCTGGATTTTTCATTGCTTGATAGAAAAACAGATCTCTGTATGTTATTTATGTCACTTATATTTGTTTTTCTCTTACATACAGTTGAATTCATTCCCTAAGTGAAACACAGGAAAGTGATCAGTGGTAAAATGTTCCTTAAAAGTATCTTACTGTTCCTAAAATTTATAGCCATTAAGGTCTCTCCTTGAGTAGCTGGGAGTAAGGAGAGCAGAGATAGTGATTATGTCCACAATGCAGGATTAAATAGGGAATAAATTGGACACAAGCAGAAGAAGCATCAGGTATGGGATGGAGGAAAAAGAGCTGTGCTGGGAGACCAGCAATCAGGACTCTACCCTGGCTTGGCCACTAAATGATGGTGATCTTGAGCAAGTCACATCCTGGACCTCAGTTTCTTCATTTTTACAATGAGAAGTTAGGATAGAGATCCCCATGGTCCAAGCATATAAACCGTAAATTCCACAAAACAAGGAGCCCCACATTCCTGGTGATTAGAAATGAGGTTTCCATGAAGCCCCTCCCTAGTGTATTTCACATTCAATTACAGACTCTGAGATTGTCGTCACTCTCTCAGTTCTCTGTACACTCCCAAAGTACTCAGGTGACACCTATGAATGTGCACAAAGAACGTGCAGCATACCCAGGAGACACCTCCCCATGTGCATGAAGTCTTCCCTATGTGCACAAAGTCCTCCCCATGTGCACAGAGTCCTCCCCTGTCTACAATGTTCTCCTCACGTGCACTAAATCTTCCTCATGTGCATGAAGTCCTCCCCACTCCCATTCCATCGTCACCATTTGTCTCCTACATACTTACACAGGAGTCCAGCCAAATCTAGCAGATGAGACAATTCCACTCACACAGGACTAGAGAATCTATCTGAGCATTTTCTATATGAGGAGTTCAAAGAACTGCACAAAATTATACTTCCTTTCTCAAGTGTTCCAAGAAATTTCTAGCTATTTTTCTGTCACATATATAGAAATTTATTATCAGCAGGCACCTCGAGATTTTTGAGCTCTGAATTCCCTTTGTAGAATGAGACAGCTTACAAAAATACGCAAGTATAAAACAATTGTTGAACAGACTTCAGGAAAAGAACAAAAAACAAAAACAAAAAGCCAGAGATCCTCAGATCAGCAGAGTTAATGAATACCACATGATCTTACTCTGTTGCCAGAAGAAGCCACAAATTCGGTTTTGAACATCCTAGTTACTAAGGCCAAAATTCAGTCACAGTTGCAGAGCCACTAACTTTCTAAAATTCACAAAATCACACAGCAAATCTGTAGCAAGTCAACCAGGAAATGGAGAGACAGAGTCTGGACTCTCAGACTCCTTCCCAGCACTAAACTCTGACCCCAAAGAGCCCATGGACAGCCCCTTATAGACGAGGCAACCAGGAAGCTGGGGCACAAGACTTCTCTAAGTCTGCAAAGCAGAGTGGTTCACTCAACAAACATGGAGCAGGTCAAGCCATCAGAGACTGAGGCTGTTTTCAGAACTTGGTGTTGAGCAAGCCTGAGCAATGACTGCAATAACAAAGCTACGTTAGGAATAAGAGCACAGGGATGGCGAGTTAGAAATGCATCAATAAAAAACATCACAAAGAGGAGAATTATTGGTGCTCATCCAAGCAGCATGTTGGGGAGGGAAAGCTATTGGAGTCTAGACCTAGAACTTTTATTTTGTGGGATGGACTACCTGATGCTATGACCATTTGATGTGTGGGATTCCTCTTACCATGAATCCATTCTCAACAAGCGAGCTTCTGATTAAAGTTTAGCTTCCCAGGGAGGCCTTCTTATGGGGTGAGATAGTTCTGTCATACAGATTTATGTGTTATGGTCCCTGTGGCCATTGTCCTTCATTGGGAATCAATGATTCTGTATATTAACCTCATGAGCTTGGCTAGTCTGGATCTGCCTTGGGAGAATACACACCGGAGGTGCTCACAAAATCACATCTGAGCCTACCAGACTGATGGCCAGTTACTAGACTGTGGCCCATTCTCTGAGGGGAGGAATGCCTTTTTTCAGGACTCTTGGAAGATAAACAGCCAGTGATACTCCTGGAGGCCCCCTCTCCCTCTGCCTTGTGCCCAACTTCCACAGAGGCAGGCATTGAGGAGACTCAAGTTCCACACCAGCTCTTAGATTTCTTGCCTTTCTTCTTCCCTTCCTTGTTTGGGTAACCCCCGTGGATAACCTTGAGTCTGGCCACCAGTGATACATGTATCTTTTGGAAACTTATGCCTACTTCAGACCCTGCACATTGATGTAAAAAATCATTACATCTCAAACAGCCAAATTGCTAGTACTTTACATTTACTACGCACATTACCCACAGGCAAATCTGAAAATTATAGCTCTTCTTGGATGTTTTATACCAGATTTCAAACAGCCCAGCCCAGCATGAAACCACAGGGAACTGAAATGAGGATGGAGGCGGAAGGTAGAGAAGAATTGACTTTATCTTCTGATTAGTTGAGATGAAAAATGAGTTGAGAGATGCAAATGGAACGACAATAACATGGTTCATTGGCCTGATTGCCTGTTGTTCATGAACAGATAACGCACTCCCTGGAAGCTTGTGTGGCTTAAGTCTGTTTGTGATGACCACATAGGACCACATAGGAAAAATTGTTTTCATTTCAGACTTCAAACACACCCTCTAGGCTACTGTAAAATATACTAAAAAAATTTTAAATAAAATGAAGAATACATAGCATATTCAGTGGGAGGTCAGTATTGGCGAGGAGAGAGAATAACACAAAGTTACTGACCCTTCAGAATTCAGTTTTGAAACAGTCTCCCCCCAGAGTGCCTTTGTGGAACCTCCTTCCCTGCTCACAATCAGGAAGCAAGCTCTGAATTCCTATTTTTTTAAACCACTTTATTGAATTATGATTAACATATGAAAAAACTGTACATGTTTAATGTCTACAACTTGATGAGTTTGGATAAGTATTCACCTGTAAAACCATCACCACAACCTGTGCCATAAATATATCCATCACCTCTGAAAGTTTCCTACCACCCTATTTGTTTATTTATTTGTTGGTTTATTTTTTGTGATAAGAACACTTAACTCTTGGCAAATTTTTAAGTATACAATACAGTATTGTTAACTATAGCTTTCCAGGTCTTATCTGGTATAACTGCAGCTCTGTAACTTTTGACTTATATTTCCCATTCCCCTCTCCCTTCAGCCCCTAGAAACCACCACTCTACTCTCTGCTTCCATGAGTTCGACTATTTTGGAGTCCTCTTATAAGTGGTATCATGTAGTATTTGTCCTTCTATGTCTGTCGTACTCCATTTAACATAATATCCTTCAGGTTCATCCACATTTTTGTAAATGGCAGGATTGCCTTCTTTTTTACGGCTGAATGGTATTGCATTGTATGTATATACCACATTCTCTTTATAAATTCATCTGTCAACGGACATTTAGGTTGCTTCCATGTCTTGGCTTTGTGAATAATGCTGTAATGAACATGGGAATGCAGATATCTCCTTGAGATTCTGATTTCAATTCCTTTAGATATATACCAAGAAATAGAATTGCTGAATCATATAGTAGTTCTTCTTTTAATATTTTGAGGAATCTCTATACTGTTTTTCGATAGTGGCTGCCTCAAAGAACTAGAAAGAGAAGAACAAAGTAACCCAAAGTTAGCAGAAGGAATGAAATGATGAAGATTAGAGCAGAAATAAATGAAATGGAGAATATAAAAACATAGGAAAAACTGACAAAACTAACAGTTGGTTTTCTGAAAAAATAAACAAAATTGACAAATTGTTAGCTAGACAAAGAAAAAAAGAAAGAAGACGCAAGTAAAATCAGAAATGGAAGAAGAGATATTACAACCAATGTCATAGAAATAAAAAAGATTATAAGGGACTGTTATGAACAATTTTATGCCAATGAATTGGATAACCTAGAAGAAATGGACAAATTCCTAAAGACATACAATCTACCAAGACTGACTCAAGAAGAAATAGAAAACCTGAACAGACCAATAACAAATAAGGAGACTGAATCAGTAATCAAAATACTCCCAACAAAGAAAAGCCCAGGACCACATGGCTTCACAGATGAATTCTACTGAAAATTTAAAAAAGAATAAATACCAATCCTTCTTAAACTCTTTCAAGAAACAGAAGAAGAGGGAACACTTCTGAACTCATTTTATGAGGTCAGCATCAACTTGATAACAAAGCTAGACAAGGATACCACAAGAAAAGAAAACTACAGACCAATATCCCTGATTAACATAGAGGCAAAAATCCTCAACAAAACACTAGCAAACCAAATTCAATAGCACATTAAAAGGATCATACACCATGATCAAGTGAGATTTATCCCTGAGGTGCAAGGATGGTTCAACATATGCAAATCAGTCAATGCGATGCACTGCGTTAACGGAATGTTATCGCAATGCAATAAAGGCCATATATGAAAAGCCTACAGCTAATATCATACTCAATGGTGAAAAATGAAAAGCTTTTCCTCCAACGTCTGGAACAAGGCAAGGATGCCCACTCTTGCCACTTCTATTCAACGTAATACTAGAAGTCCTAGCCAAAGCAGTTAGTCAAGAAAAAAAACCAAAATGCATCAAAATTGGAAATGAAGAAGTAAAATTATTGGTTTGCAGATGACATGGTCTTATATAATACTTATTTGAGTCATCCTCCTGACACTTAACCCATCTTCCTTACTTTGCAGCCATTCATCTGGGTATCTTACCTTCCCTAGTAGATGGTCAGTCTTTGAGCTGGGGGCTGGGTCTCTTCCATCTATCTCCCTTGCAGTGACGGCTTCATGCCATTCAACTTCCAGGTGCTTAGTACAAATGAAGAAGGAAAATGTGCGAGAAACTGTGGTGTATTGGGACTCCCTCATGGATGTACAGCAGTTTACAAATTGGTTTCATGGATCTGATCCCAATCTGAGCCTCGTAAAAGCCCTGAGAGTTTCACTAGGACTACTACCCTCTCCTTCCTATAAAAATATTTTTATTGTCTAAAGGTGTTATTTTCATGGATCACATCTAAAACAGGGGTTACAATAGTCCCTACCTCACAAAGTTACTACAAAGACACAACGGAATAAAAGAATTAACATGTGTAGGGGCACTCGCATCAGGTCCCAGCACATAGAAAATGCTATACACAATTGCCATTATTAATTCTTATCATTAGTTTCTCATTTAATCTGGAATCAGAAGACAAGGACCTAGGTTTTCTGTTTCCAGATCCAGGGTCCCTTTTGGCACCTTTAGGCCTCTGGCATAGCATGAACCATCTCTGTGCAAGCCATTTCCTGATGCTGCATTCCATGTCCTCATCTGTGTCACAGGCCTTTGAAGGGGGCCTTCTGCAAGACCACTGCTTACCATGGCCATCTACGGTCTGTTCCATTAAGATAAATGTTCTTCCCTTCCTGAGAGCTTCTGTTTCTCCTGCACGGTTCACCTCTTCCCTCCCAGAGAAGTGATTTCTCCTCCATGGTTCACCTCTTCCCTGCCAGAGAAGAGAGAAGGCTTTTTGCTCCTGAGTCCTACAGCCTTTGTGAAATTATTCTAAAGATCCATCTGCCCTCCACCTGGATGTGGACAGGTAATGACCCAGATGGGCAGAAACACCAGTACACGCCCTCTATCAGAGAGGTACTTAGATAAAGTGAATGAGGGGCAGACAGACACATAGTAGCAGTGAGGAGGCCCTGGCACAGTTTCAGAGCTGATGCCACCTCAGCTGGCCCAGTTCCCAGGGGAAGAGAGCTTAGCTGAAGGTGGGCCAGTGTGGCTTACACTTTCCCAGCCAGAACTGCTGGGTGTGATGGCTGTGCTGTAAATCCTTACTCTGGTTATTAAAAAGTCAAAAACAAATAAAAAGTTAAACCACTAAACGAAAAGCAAACACCACATCCTAAGGATCTGAACAGAGACAGTAGTTGGATTTATTCTAACACAATAGAACCCTTTCTCCATTCTCACAGCCACTTGTCAAGGTTGTCCTCTCCAACCACCTCCCAGCAGTAAAAACCTCTCTTTTCCATATCAATGAACTCTCATATTTTCTTTGTCCTCTTTTGAGACATTTAACTCTTTTTGCCTTCTTAAAACTTGTTAGTCTATGTGTCTGACCTAGCTTCCTGACCTCAGACACCACTCCATTATGCAAAATTAACTTCGCTCTCTTGGATGCCAAGGAAGATCCTCCTACATCCCTCTTCTGTAGCATTTACCTCATTTCCTCATGGTTATTTGCTTATGTCAGTCCCCTATTCCCTCCTCCCATTACCATTTCTGAGTTCCACTAGGACAGAGAAGCTGTGTTTTCATCCTTGGACGCTCAATGCCTCATACAATGTTAGTAATTATGAACCGAATTTTGTGAGATCAGAGATTGAGGTTTAGTCATCTCAAAATGTGCCCGGCACATAGGAACTTGCTTATTATTGTTAATTGATTGAACTAATAGCTATTTCCAAGGAAGTAAAACTCCCTTATTTTTCAAATTTACATTATAAACTCAGATAGTAATAGGTATCAAGGAGTGCAACGTATGACTGAGAGGAGTGGTTCTTGGAAAAGTTTTGATTCATGATAGTCATTCTTTATGCAAGCCCATTAGCTTTGCCAAATGACCAATCCTTGAAGTTCATAAGTCATAGGCTGGGAAGTGGTCTTAGGGCAAAGCATCTGGTTCAACTCATATCTGACAGTTGGGTATTCAGCCTATGTGTGAGCATCTGCAGGTATAAGAAAACACCACTTCCTTAAGCGATACATTCAACTCTTAGGCCACCATGTTAGAACCTGCCTCCTACATTAGTCAGTCATTATGAACAATGATTAAGAGGATTCTTGGGCCCAGAGGAATATGTTTTATGTAAGGGAAAGAAAACAAAGACAAAGCAAGGTACCAAAGCTAACATAGGCATCATGAACACACTAAAGAAAAAAATTCATGAGGGAGAAAGGAGGGGAAGAAAATACATCAAAATTACAATTCATTCATTCCTTTACCAAACAGCATTAAGGCCTTACTCTGTGGTAGGCACTGTTCTGGGTGCCATGGGTATTGTATAAAGAAGACAGACAAGCCCTCATGGCTGAGTCGTGGTGATGAAGTTGGACTAAATTTTGTTTATTTTCTCTATATTCCACATTATCTGGCCTAGGCGTATATTGATAATTAAAATCCTCTAAGGCTTAAGAAGCCCTTCCTTACACTGAAGGCACATCTTTTATTTCTTGAATCCTGGAGATCTTAGAAAAGATGTTATATCAATAGTTCTCATGAAGAAGATGCTGAGTTTCCATTGAGGAAGAGATTATTAATCACGCCAAGAAGAGTGTGACATGTCTGCAAGGAACTTACCAACTAGGCAATACTTTCCCCTGGTCTAAAAGGACAGAACAACCACACAGTTCTCAAGTTGGAAAAGACCTTCCAATTTATTTTTTCAGATTACCTCAAGAGTAGAGCAAGACCAGTGCTGGCCAACTGGCATAGTGGTGAAGTTTGCATACTCTGCTTTGGTGGCCTGGGTTCACAGATTCGAATCTTAGGCATGGACCTAGCACCACTTGTGAAGCCATGTTGTGGTGGCACCCCACATAAAATAGAGGAAGATTGGCACAGATGTTAGCTCAGGGACAATCTTCCTCACACACACACACACACACACACAAAAGAGTAGAGCAAGACCAAGAAATCACAGGATAATGTTACAATAAGACTTCTGTGGCGGAAGGAAACTTACAGTTGGGCTCTCCTGCCAGTGTCCCTAGGTGTTCATTCAACATCGGTTTGAAGTCCTCTAAGGACAAACCATCCTAGGTATTCAGTAAAATTATTTCCAAAGAGAAGTTTGGCTCATTAAAAGCTTCATGAATAGCCCGTGGTGGGCAGTTCTACACTTCAAATGTCTCTTTCTTCAATGGTCGGTTGCCTCCTAAAGGAACTGGGCTGGGAAGTGTGTGAGCATCTGCTCCCATCAATTATGTGAAATCGTCCTCATTCATTACTATAGATATATGTTCTCCCTGAAACATGGCCGTGAATGATAAGCAGCATCTCCTTCATGAAATGACTAGAAGAAAATAACTGCTCATCAAGCCAGGGTCACTTTACCTGGGGTGACAGCATGGAGTTTGGAGAGGAAGGCTGAAGCTGCCTCGGTTGACACTCCCTGAAAGTCAGTAAAATACGACCCAAATTCTAAATTCACAAATAATGGAGTTCAGTCAAATATCCTTGCTGGCCCATCCTGACAAGTTCAAAATTGATTTTTTCTTGTTCTTGCTGGGGTGAATAAAACCTCCCAAGGCAGCCAGCTGCTTTAGTAAAGCTTTACAACCTGTGTTCTCACAGCAGTTCGATGTCAAAACCAGTTGTGTTCTTTGGCAGAGAAACTTTGATGTAGACAACATGGATTGCCTGGGGAGAAGCGTGTTTTTCCCTGGGCTGATGAGATTAGTAGGATTATCTTCATTTCTAAAGGATTATTTACTGACAACCAGCATCTGTCTCAGAGTCTTGCTCCAAACTTCACAAAATTTCTGCCACATCAAGTTCATGGCTCTTTTCTCAATTGCATGACAAGATGGATGGGTGGCTGTGGGAGGTCACAGGGCTTTTTAGAAATACGCTTGTTGCACAAGGGGCCAGCAAAACTCAAGGACTCATTTGTTAAGATCTGCTTGAAATGTACTCTTTTCAATCTGGAGTGGGGTTTTGTTTTTGTTTTTTTCAATCCTTTGGCAGTTTACTGCCTCGACTGCCTTATTAAAAAATGATTAAGATAATAATTCACTCATACTTGCATAGGAAAGCTCTTAGCCTGCTTGGAAATTAAATAAGTATTTCCTATTGATGGCATTTCCTTTGAAATGAAAGTTCCTGAAATGGATGTTCCTGGGAGGATTCCACCTCATAAGAGTTGTGGAGAGTATTAATTGCCCTTTTGCTATTTATAATAACAGTGTCACTAAGACTGAACAAGTCGTCCATAAAAGAAATGAGGAACAATTGTAAATGGTGCCTATTCTGCGAGGAAGTTCTGAAGAGACCCAAGATGCAAAAGATCGAATCTATTTCACAGAAGCCAAGGTGGATGGTCTTTTTGCTCAGATTCTCTCAGAAGTTGATCTCCACTTTGAAAACAGCAGAACACCTGATACTCGAAACAAATCTATTATTAAGCCGAATTGTCTTCTTGGTTGTTCTTGTACGAAGTTTTTAGCCTCTTGCTTGCTTTCCTAAATTCAAATGTAAAAGAATTTCTCCCTTCCCACCCAGCAAAACGTGAACACTCTGCAAGGAGAGAAAATGCACGGGTTCAATTCTCTGCCGTGACCGAGACCGGCAAGGACATGTAACCTAACCAGCCTCTGTGCCTGTTTCCACACCTGTGAAATGAGATTCTTATTCTTGACACACCCACACCACTGTGTTATTGAGAGGATCAAATAAAATAGCAGATATGAAAAAGTGGTGTAAATTAGAAAGAGCTGTGTTCCTGTGTCACCAAAATTCTATCTTGATTGCATCACTTTGTTCCATAGAGGAGGAAAAATCCTTTTCCATTTACCCTCTTAGGTTTAATGGCTGGGGCACTCAAATCAAACTGATAAAAGATTAACAAGAAAAAAAACAGTTGTGTTTTTTTTAAAGATTTTATTTTTTTCCTTTTTCTCACCAAAGCCCCCTGGTACATAGTTGTATATTTTTAATTGTGGGTCCTTCTAGTTGTGGCATGTGGGATGCTGCCTCAGCATGGCCTGATGAGCGGTGCCATGTCCGCGCCCAGGATCTGAACCAGGGAAACCCTGGGCTGCCGAAGCAGAGCGCGCTAACTTAACCACTCGGCCATGGGGCCAGCCCCCAAAAAACAGTTTTAATTACAAGTTTGCACAGGAGTTCACCGAGAAAAATGTGGCTCAAGGAGATGACTAGACAACTGAAGCTTATATACCATCTTAGGCTAACAAAGGAAGAGAGGGTTTTGGGCTTCTGGGCAGGGGAGGCAAGTTATGGGAAGGTGAGGGAAGAAAAGGTCTAGTAAATAACAGTTGCCTTGTCGTGCAGGCAAGAGCCTCTCAGGTGACGAGCTGTCTCTCAGAGTAGCTATGATGACATCTTTACAAATGGAAATCTCCTTTATAAACGCAAGCTTCTGTTACAAAAGGAGAAATTTGTACTCTTATTTTTAGGCAGTTGAGGGGAGTTAAAGAGCATTTCCTATATTTGCTGGCTCTCAATTGCCCTGAGCTCAAAACAGTCCATGTGCTAAAGAGGCATATTTTGGGGTGGCATTCTCTGGTACCCTTCAATATCACAGTTTATTGAATACATATTCGTCTCCCTAATGGACTGTGAGGTTAAGGCTTCTCAGTTTCCACATCAGATCAACAGGGAATTTCTGTGAATATCTGTAAATACTTGACACCAAATGACGTACAAAAAGAAAAAAAGTCAGCCACTCAGTTTCACATCATGGAGAACAAACACTCCAATATATTATTGCATTATTTCACTTTTTTGACAGCACACAAGTATTTGTCATGAAGTCATTAACTACCCTGAGAATGGTTGGTCAGCCTTCTCCAGGGCTCTGCCTGGAAGTCATGAGGAAACTGTGCACACAGCCTGCCCCAGGGCATAGTGTAAAAAAGCAGTGCAGAAAGACGGGCGTGTGGGCATGTGCATGTATGTGTGTGTGCGTGTGTGTGTGTGTGTGTGTGTGTGTGTTGAAGGTTAAACAGACCAAGGGAAGAATGAGGCAGAGAGATCAACAGAGTAGGAACAAGAAGAGAATTTTGTTGTTGTTGTTAAAGTAAATCCATCAGGAAGGCAGGAGCAAGGGAAAGGTGTAATATAATAAGGGGAAATCTTGAGTAAGGTTAGTGCCCACAAAGCATCCCCTATGTCATATATAGTCTGACATGGGTAATGCCAAGGTCCTGCACATTAGTCCCACAGTTTTCTGATGTGCCAAGGTGCAGAGAAGAAAGTGAGTAACATCACCACAGATACAGAATCCACGTCTATGAGATAAACACACTGGCTTTCAGAAGCAGCACAGCGTACGCAGTATTGAAACATTTTCTCCTGTGGACACTCATAAAGGGCATACTGCTGTGGACAATATCAGCCCACTTCCAATCAATAAGATTCTTTGACTGTACCATGCCAAGCTCAGTAAAAGTAATTCTGAGCGTCCAAAACTATGCTTTAAATCAGAAGCTCTGTAGCCCTGGGTCCCGGCTGACTCTCCAAAGCCCTTAACGGGCTGGCAGACTTTGGACATACTGCCTACTCTTTTTAGTTAGAGTTTTCACATCTGAGAAAAAGGAATAATATTATTTACCCTGATAAGGGTTTCTGGCGGAAAAAATTCAAAAACAAAGTACCTAGCAAATAGTGGGTTCTCAAAAAAGTGTAGGCTCCCTTCCCCCTGTGTGAATGTCCAGCAAATCTGGAGAGAACCCATGCAGTCCTTGTCCTAAATGAGAGGCTATCATAGAGTATAGTTTCCTCTGACCCAAACCCTGAGTGGACAGTGGACAGATCTTTTATGAATCAAGCCCTTAATCCAAAATTAGCTTTCCTTTACACATCCTTCAGATGCAACCTCTCTTTAATGAGCCCATTACATTAAGAGTTAATTTATAACAAGTAGCTTGGTAGCCCAGCTCATTGCTCTGCTCTCTTTTCATCTGCTCAGCAAGACCACAGGCATTAACTATATGAATATATTCTGCATTTTGAAAAGAAAAAAACAAAAACCTGCCACCCCTGGATACTTATCCCTTCAAGGAAGGCTTAGACCTCCGCATCCACAAAGCGTTGGTGTGGGGGAACCCCGCAGGGTTCATGAATTTCAGACACTTGTAAGAAATTATCTGTTTTGCTGGACCCTCGCTGGGATCAATCATCCCCTCAGTGGTTGGTGCCAATTAAGAGCTAGTGTGATGCAAAGAGGATATTTTAAACACTGTTTGATGCCAAATATTTCTCTGCCCTCTTCCCACCTCCCTCTCTCCCTTCCTCTCTACTCTCTAACTTTTCAGCCAATCATCTTTTCAGTCATTTTCTTCTTTCATCACAACTCCTGCTCTGAAAGTCAGTCGTGGAATGTAATCAAAGTAACGGCACCTGTCTCTTTTCTGAAGAGAGATACTGTTTACCAAGTGATCTCCCATCATCTCTCATGATCTCGCAACAGCCTGGTGTGGGAGAGCAAGCAGAGCTTATCACCACCTCAGCCTCCTGTCTCCCTTCGTCTTTCCCAGAGTCCCAATCCATTCTCCGCAGAGCTGCCACAGTTACCTTCTCAAGACCAATCAAATCTGTCATTCCTCTGCTTAAAATACTGGCTCCTCATCATTGCCCAGATGACAAAGTCTTCAAGGACTAATCCCCACCCTCCCGTCAGCCTCATCTCTCACCATTCCTCCTTCTTTCCCACTCATCCTTGCAATTGCCCAAATACATTAAGCTACTTCTTGCCTTTCTATTCTTCCCTGTCCCTAAACTACCATAACATGCTGGCCATCCCAGCAGATAACTCATATACTTCCTTTAAGATTCAGCTCAAGCATCTCCCCCTCCAAGACGCCTTACCCAACTCTCTTAAGATGACTTAGGTGCCCCCATGCTATGTTCCCTGGTACTAGTGCTTGCTTCTAGCACAATATTTCTCAGACTGCAATATCATAGCCTGTTACCTGTCCATCCAAACTCCCCACCTCCACCTAGATTGAGAGTTCCTTGAAAGTGAGTGTGGGCTTTATGTATTTCTGCCTTGTTAATGTCTGGTATAGTATTTCATACCTGATAAGCCATAAGTTCTCAACAAGGCTGCTTGTCACAGTTACCTGGGCAAGTCTGTTCACAGTGCAGATTCTCTAGCCTTACCTTGAACCTGTTAAATCACTTTCTGTTGGGGATGGAACCTAGATTTGTGTATTTTGTTAAAGCACCACTGATGGTGTACAGACCTGGTTAAAATGTTGTGGTAGGGGTAGGAGCTAATAAATATTGAGTGATGAGTGAATGAATGAATACACGAATGTCCCTCAATTTAGGGATGTTGACACAAGCTGGAAGAGTTGGAAATTTGGCCCAAAAAGCATAAAGCTGGCTTTGGGGGGTACAGCAATACAAAGGAGTATGGGACAGAGCCTTTTTTGGATGGGAGGTATTTGTTTAAACATTGATCACCTTAATTACTCTTAAGCTTTAGTAGGCAAGGATAGGTCTGGTTTATTGTTGGAACTTAATGAAGTCTGACCCAGTGTCTAACACATAATGGCCCTCAATATTTGTTGAGGTACAACAGTATAGTGTGAATCAAAAAGCACCATACTAGGAGTTAGCAGCCTTGAGTTGTAGTCCTGGCTATGAAACTAACTACTACTTATTCTAGGAAAAGAATTCCCTTGGACCTCAGATTCCCATACACAAGGAGGTAGACTGGATGACCAAGGTTGCTTTGAGCCCTAACATTTTTATTCCAATGTGTGCAGAAGAGCTGCAGTCTGAATCTTGGCCTAGTGCTGGATAAAAGGCTTTCATTTTGATCAGAAGAGATGGTGGCTGAGGCTCAGAGAGAAAATTGACTTGACTATGCTGTACTTTTTAATTCATCGCGAATGCAGCCAGAAGGAGCACTGCCTTTTGTTCTATGAAAGTCAAGTGAGTCTTCAGCCCTAACTACCCCCTAGGCTTCACTGAGATGCTCATCTTGGCATTCAGACACCAGCAAAGATCTCCCTCTTTTGATCACATGGAGCACCAATGTAGGTAGGAACTGAGTGCCCAGAGGAATCCAGCATGTTAGAGGTTGTGGCCGGAGGTCATGGGCTCTCTGACACCTCACACACGCACCCAGAGTGATAGTGCAGAAATCACAGGTCAATTATCTCAACTGATTTTACAACCTTACAAAAGAAAAAAAATAAAAAAACAAGTATTACCACCTCTACCTTAAATTTGGGAAATGTATAAATGTACAGTAATTACATGGTAGGGACCTAAAGCTAAGTTTTCTGGCTCCAAACGTAATACTTCTTTGGCTACATCATGTGTCCCTTTTTTATTTTCTTTTTTGGATCCTCACAGAGAAAAAGGGCAGGTATTTCCATTTGTATTTCATAAAGCAGGATATTGAAGCTCGAAGGGACTTCGCAGTTCACAGTAAGTAGTGGTGGTTTCAGCACACTTCTTACAACATCATCACCACTGCTTTTTTTTTAAATTGTATCTTATTATGTAATCTCACTACTGTCCCATCAGAAAGGCACAGCAGGCTGGTATTGCAATCTCCAATTTTCTAATAAGGAAACTGAATTCCAGAGAAGCAATATTGGAGGAATATATTTAAGAGGAATTCATGAGTTTGGGTTGGCATAAGAATGACCTTTTCAACAATTAGAGTTGTCCTCAATGGGAATGACCCCCTGTCCCATCACAGGACCAGAAGATGTCTCAGAGATATGATAAAGGAGACTATGGAAGAAAGAAAAATTGACTTAGGTGTCCATAAAGTCCTTCCTGGCCCTAAGTGTCCATGAGTCTATGCCTTACTCCAAGTCCCATAGCCAGGATGTGATCAGTCAGGACGTGAACCCAATGTCCTATTGAACCCTCCAACTCCACTTTATCCTGTGTCTCTTTCACCCATCCCATCAACTTTGATTCACCTGCTTCTCCAAAGATTTCAGAATCCAGTTGTCCTAGGTGTGGGTATAGCTGCCATTTGAACATTAGTCAGAGGGAGAAGATCTTTCTGTAGGTTTACTGAGTAAAAAATTGATTAACTGGCCATTCAACATATCACATGGCCAGCCCCAGTGGCCCAGGGTTAAGTTCAGTGCCCTCAGCTTCAGCGGCCTGGGTTCAGTTCCCAGATGCAGACCTACACTGTTCTGTTAGCAACTATGCTGTGCTGAGGGCCCATATACTAAAAACTAGAGGAAGATTGGCACAGATGTTAGCTTAGGGCAATCTTCTTCAGCAAAACAAACAAACAAAAAATCACAAGTATTGAATATGGGATAGGTTTCTTGGGCATTTCTCAGACTACGCTATCAAACCTGGGCTCTAGTCCTGACTTTTCCACCAAATCCCTGTGGGACCTGGGCAAAGTCACTTTCACTCTTACAGCATCGAGCATCCTCCCTTGTGTAAAGTAACTGTTGGACCAGAGGTTCTTTCAAGCTCAGCAACAAGTGGTCACAGGTCAGGTTTGTCTTTGCTACCAGCCGTGGTCAAGCTGGGAGAGAAGGAGCTGGGAATAACCAACTCGTCCTGGGGCTAAGCAGAGAATGCAAGACTTAGCAATGTTGGCTGACACTCTTTTCCAGTGCTAAATCTATTTAAGGCTGGGAAATAAGAAGTAGCCTAGAAATAATGAAACCAGAAAGTCCTCTGCGCCTTTTAAGTTCTAAATTATGATGTGTCTTTGAGCTCCATCCCCCAGTCTCTGGCAGGCACTGTCTTACATCAGTAGCTGTAGTATTTTTCCCTACCACAGCCCATCTCTATTTTCCATTCCTAATAACTCCATCCTCCATCTCCCCATACAAATCTCCCTGCTGACATTCCTGGCATTTCTTGACTGACAACCAATTTTCCTACCTGTCATTATCAATTTCGCTCATTAACTCTCCCACCTGCCTTAGCTGAGGCCTCCCAACACCAAAAAGCATCTCTGAAAAATGATTTTCCCAAGCAGAATAATTAAAACTTCTCACATATCCAGAGAACCTTTTGTCTGAAGCTCTCAGAGTCATTTCTAAATGTCAGTGAAAATGTACATTTTATTAGGGAGGCAGACTTTGCCATTCCAACATGACCAAATGAAAAGCGGAAAAAAGAAAAGAACGCACAGCAACTAGTTTTTGTCTTTTTCTTTGTGGTTCACAGAATGCAAAGCTGGAATTTTTTTAATTGACTCGTTAGTTGCTTGTAGTACTTTTAGACATGGTCTCAGAAGTGGTTAATAACAGGAACAATGATATGAAGATAAAAATCATAGAGAGACCCTCTTGTGTCTTTCTCCAAGGAGTTCCATGGATTGCTGAGGTGCTAAGACTTGATGTGAAATTGTAGAGAGGTTTCTGCAGCACCGAGAGGCAGGAATATGCGCTGGTGAAGAGCTCAGTTCCTGCTGTCAGACTGGCTTGATTTAAGAGTTACAACAATAACACATATTCAGACAATCCTTTACTATTCATAAAGTATTTTCACACATATTATCTCACTTTTCACTTGCCGTTCCCTCTATTTGGAACACTCTTCCCTCAGATATCGACTTGAATTGATGCCTCGACCTTTCAGGCCTTTGTTCAAATGTCACCTTTCCTAGAGGCCTTAAGCAAATTGTAATCCTATCCCCTTCCAGTGATATATTTTTCCTCCGTGGCACTCCTCACCACTGACTTAATATACATTACACGCATGGAATGTAAGCTCTCTGCAGGCTGGGATCTTTGTTATTTTCACTACTGTATTCCCAAGTCCTAGCACAGTGTCCGAAATACAGTTTTTGCTTAGTTAGCACATGTTGAAAGGCTAAAGGGATAAATTGATGCATTGGATCCTCCCAACAGCCTTGAGGAACAGAAGTCATCATTATCACTATTTCGCAGATAAGGTGACTGAGGCTCAGGGAGGTCAAGTGGCCAAGGGGGCAGACCCTGCTCTCCTCACTCCACCTCACTCTGCGCTTCCCAGAGACACATTTCAGAAATAGACATGGTAACGAAGGAGCGCCCAAGTCAGACGAGCACTAAGAGCCTTAATGCTCAGCCCTGTACCCTCACCCGTGCATCCCGCCACACCTGCCCTCCAGGGAGGCCCAGTTCCCAGGCACCCACTGTATTTGATGACCACCTGCAGGCCTAATCACCCCATTAAGGTAGAGCAAACTAAGGGAAGGATAAAATAATTGCCCAGTCAACAAACCTGAATGGCTGGCCAGAGTAAGGTCAACACAGTAATTGCTCTTCTCCAAAGAGATAAACATGGGACTGAGTATTTCCACCTAGCTCTTCTCTCTTTCTAATGGAAAGCCTCCTTTCTCAGTTAGCTGCAGAGCAGATCACCTGGGTTGGCAGCATTCCCACCCCCACCACCCTGACTTGTTGCCTCTATTGACAGACGTGGGCCATTACTCTTCACTAAAATTCATTGTCCACACACTCAACACTTGACAACACTCTGGAAATTGATCTGCTGAAATGCTTTTGGAGCTAAATTAAGGCAATGTGTCTTTCCACTGCTTCACGCAAGCATCCCAAGAGACAGAATCATTCGTAAGAGGACAATTATGTTTTCCTGGGAAGGGAGGGAAGTCTCATGGGAGGGAGGCAATCCAAAATCTTGGTAGTGGCGGTTATTAATGATTAAAAAATATATATTTGTACTGCTTACATATCTATTCACATATATTATCTATAGGCTGTAGGCTTCACACTCCCCTGTGAGGAAGCTGGGGAGTACCTGACTGTCCTTTTTCTAGAAGACAGAACTAAGAGGCTCATGACTTGCCCCAGGTCACACTCCAGTACCGTAAGAGCAAATACTTGAATCCAGGTTTAGTGACTCTAAATGAAATGCTATATGCCTCTGATATGATGTGAGTGTGTGTGTGTGTGTGTGTGTATGCACATAGGTGTGTATGGGAAGAAAGAGAGAAAGATTGATTCTTTTCTCCCCACTGACCCCACACCTTCCAGATTGTCTTTCTCATGTACTCTTCACGGAGCTCCACTGTCCCCAGATACACTCTTATAGATGAGGGAGCAGGCTTTCTGGCAGTCCCCAGACTGGCTGTCTCCAGGGAGGTGCTCAGAGGTAACACTTTTTAAGTCCACAAGTATCTGACTTGTCTCCAGAGCATGGACTTTGGAGTCCAACCGACCTGGGTTCCAGCAGAAATCCACTGCTCTGAACCCCAGGGTCGTCCCCTGCCCCACAGGGTCGTTGACAGAATTATATGAAAAGACAATTATATGTCTATCACAGTGCACGGCACACAGTAAACGCTCACACACATGAGCAGTTATTACTGATTGCCTTGCTCACTCACATGTCACATCCGTAAAGTGGCTGTCCAGGCAGAGTTATCTGACCTAATATTATTGTCCTGATGCCTTTACAGAGTCTCTCTCTGGGCATGAAGATGCAGGGGAGCAATGACATCCCCTCCTCTGAGGAGTTCCAGTGGCTGAACAATAGCACCGACAATAATAGCATTACTCCCATTTCCTGGGCATTTACAGTGTGCCCAGAATTGTCCTAAGTGTTCTCAATGGATGAATGCCATTGATTCTGACAACAGCTCTGTACAAAGAGCTACTATTATTCCCCTTTTTGGATGAGAACACTGAGGCAAAGAGAGACTCAGTAACTCCACCCAGGAGGCAAACCCAGGGAGTCTACCTGGCAGGGTTCAGGCTCTTGACTACCACACTACGCCACCCACAAGGTCAAAGGCCCTTTGGGAATCCCCACCATCTCCTGCAGCAGGGCGGACCCCTTCCAGGTGTCCTCTCTCACCTGGCAGCTCCCTCCTGGCTTGTCTGTGGCACGAACCTCACCTGGAATACAAAATGTTAGCACTGGACAAGCCCAGAGAATTAGTCTCACCTAATAACTCACTCATTTTTCAGATGAAGCCCAGAGGCCTTGCAGCCAGGCCCCGTCATGAGACTCAAGACTGTGAGTAAATGTGGGCCATGGAACCCCTTCAGGATGCCCTTCATGCCCTGGCTGCCTAATAACTCCACCCTCAATTACCTTCCCTGACATAGTCAACAGCTCCTCACTATCCCACAAAGGCAGGCCCTGATATAGCGTGGCTTGTCTTAACGCTTGTTTAAATTGTTTGAGTTCTTAGAATTATATCTATGCTTTTTAACATAGGCAACCACAAATCCTTTGGGGAGGCACATGGAATCCTGGAATATAAAGAATAAATAAATGCATAAATGAGTAGATAACTACCAATTTTAGTGGTCTTCCCACTGACATTTGCTTTTCTTCTTGCAAATTCTAAAGAATGTAGGTGCAAGGGAGGGAAGCAAATCTAGAAAAGGGTATGGCTCAGAGACTCCTTTTCCAAAGGTAGGGAAGAACAAAAGGAAACTTGGGGCTATTACTTCTGAGTATAGACGAGAGGATGTCAAAAAAGTGTTGCCTGTCGCCTGTGGGAAAGCACAGGCACTAAGCCACTGAATTAGAATGGCAGTGCTCCACAGTGATAACGTATCCCCCAATAAAGACTGACTCCCATATATTTGATTTTCAAACCATGAGCATGTGGAAAACGTTCAGTAAGCCAAATACCTTCGAAAATGGCATCAGCTATTTGCTAGGTTTAGGTTAGACATGCATAAATGTACGTATAAAAGTACTTCTTTACCTTTACATAGTATGTACCTAAAAGCTATATGTAAATTGATTACTTTGAATGTAAGCAGTTTAAATAAAACCTGTGGTGTAAATTGTTAAAAGTTAGTCAACACTAACTTAATCTGTTTTGTAAATTTGACTCTAACATTATGTTGGGATTTCAAAGTGAAACCTGTATATGCTTACAGAATATGAGCATGTGTATATCTACCAAAGCCTTTTAAAAGGAGTTCAGGGCTGGCCCTGTGGCCCAGTGGTTAAGTTCGTGTGCTCCGCTGCAGGCAGCCCAGTGTTTCGTTGGTTCGAATCCTGGCGCGGACATGGCACTGCTCATCAAACCACACTGAGGCAGCGTCCCACATGCCACAACTAGAAAGACCCACAATGAAGAATATACAACTATGTGCTGGGGGGCTTTGGGGAGAAAAAGGAAAAAAATAAAATCTTAAAAAAAAAAAAAGGAGTTCAGCTTTTTTTTAAATAAACACCAAAACTCACTCTGCCTATAAAATGTTTTTGCTAATGTGCATCATTGACTCTCAAATTTACACCTTTATATTTACATACTCAACAAGACCATCTATGCATGAGGATTTTTGCCAAATCTTTCCTTCCCTCTCAATAAATGAGTTAACTTTAACAAAATTGTGACTATTTCTATAAAATAAACATTCATAAAAAAATCAGCATATTCAGCTTATATAGAAATAAAATTGTTATTCCACTCACATAAGGAATCTCTACTTTGTAAAAATGTAGCTTGTATTTCAGAATGTAATAAAATCTGGTGTAAGAAACAAAGCAAACAAACAAATAGAATGGCAGTGCATTAAGAATAGGTCACTTCATCATTTAAGTACCTAGACACCAGGTCCCCAACCACTGCCCCACAAGGCTTTCCCCTACATTCGCGTTCTTTCTGGTCCTCTACCTTGACGAGCTAGGAGTTTTGCATGAGCACTTGTCCAAGGACCTTAACCCTAGGCGCTCTGTCGGCCTGAACTGCTCTTCTTGACCGGCTCTCACTGAGCACCCACAGCTCAGCTTGGATTTCACGTCCTCAGAGAAGCCTTTCCTGGTCACCCAACCAACTCCCTCCTACCACTCTAACAAATCGCCTTGCACTGTTTTCGTTATATCCCTTATCACTACCTACTTTCTTCCAGAGTTGCTTATTTATAATTGTCTCTTCCTCACAAAAACGTAAGCTCAATGAGGGCAGAGACCTTGTCTATGGTATTCACCACTGTTTTCCCAAGGCCTAGAACTGGGTGTAGTATACAACAGGTACACAAGAAATAATTGTTGAATGAATGTAAATAAAATAAGTAAGTGCCTCATGTTCTAAATCACCCAGAAACTGGCCCAAATCCATCAATCCATCAATATTTAGTTAGCATTCCATCTGTGCTTGGCCCATTTTGTGAAGTGGAAGTAGGGGGATGGCTACAGACATGAATACAATTAGTTAAGACATATGCATCTGAAAATGTAACTGAAACAATGCAGCCAGTGCTCAGGGACAAATAAAGGTTCAGAAGGCAGAGGTATTGAAGACTGAGAATGCAGAGGGACAAAGAAAGCATGAAGGAAGTTTATAGAAGGTGCCATGTCTGTCACATATTCACAGCACAGGAGCAGCAGAGAGAGGGGACTGCAGCCTCCCAATTTCCCCAGCCAGGGCCCTTCACCTGCATTCCAGGCTATCCTTAGTGCCTCTGCAACTCCAGGAGACTCGGAAATGGAGAGCTTGACTCAGATCCCGGCACCTGGGGAAGAGCCCACATTGAGCAAGTGCTCTCTCTGTGCAGGCCATCATGTTAGTTTACCTGTGTCATCTCAGTATTCCTCACTGCAACCCTGCTATGGAGCTATTATAATTCTCATTTGAGATCTACGAAAACAGAGACCCTAGGATAGGAACTCTTCCACCCAATGACACAGCCAACAAAGCCAGTGTACTGACCTTTAGTGCCTCCTCCGCTCTTGCCGGTTTACAGTCTGCCCCCTTGAGCAGGCCGGCAACTTGCTCAAGTTCACACAACAATTAGGAATTCATCTCTGGGTCTATCTGACTGCAAAGTAAGTGCTCTTCTAAACCTGGCAGAGGGGAACAAGGGCAGAGCCCACCATCACTCTTTGTGCCCTGGTGCAGAAAGAAAGCCCTTCAGGAGGCTCAAGTATTCAGACAAAAGCAAGAAGCATGACAGTTAAAATGCAAAATTGCACTTCCTTCGAACTCACTTGGTGCTCCCACCCATTCCTGATGAAACGATGCCCTGGTGACAAGCTCTTTAAAGACTTTTCCCTCCACTCCTTTCTGCAGCACAGAGTAATTGTATGTCATCAAAAGCCTCGGAATAGTCAAGATTGCAAAATTCTTGCTGTGCTCTTGGCAAAATCATTACTCACCAGCCAATGTTTATAAATCAAAATGCTCCCCTTAAGTGCCATTAAACACAAATATTTGTGAACACTGTGCTAGAATGGTAGGCTGACAGAGGTTGGGTGTTTGTGGGTGTGCCTGTGTGTGCGCCTGTGTGTGCATAATTAGATTCAGGTTTTCAACGAGTACAAGATGGCTTCCTGAAGCCGTGGCCTTCAGATATCCACCTACAGGCAAATGGGATTTTTGCTTATTTCTCAGAGAAACGTTCAAAATCCCAGAAGTATTGCCCAAGGATAGCTAGGAATTTCCATTTCTTAGCTCTTTGCAGGCATTGTAAAAGGCGCTACCTATGATAAAATAAATGGCAAGATGAGTGGGAGAGACAAAAATGGACATGGTAACATAACTGTTTGGGGTAGCAAATGCTGATGGATAAATCACTGTTATAAACTCCTACTAGAATTGGAATAAAATGAGGCTTTCAATCTCTGTCTTCAATTTGCCCTATGCACTGCTGTTAGAGTTGACATCTCCTGTAGCAGCTTAGCACACGTCTTACTTAGGTCAAGTTCCTGAGAAGCTGAGCCTGAGGATGGGTTTCTTCTTCCAGTGATTTATTGGGGAGAGTTCCCTCTGGGTAAAGGGAGAGAGAAAAGCAGGATTCAAGGGGGGAAGAAGCTCAGTGGGATCCAATCCCACAGCAGTACAAATCACCCGCAGAGTTAGTCCCCCATGAGGCAAAGGAACTGGCCCTTTGGACTCAGGTCAACTAGTCATTGCCTGAGTTCTGTCCTAGGACGTCTCCCACTCTTCAGAGAAGTGGCACAGCTGTGAGTGTTAGAGCCAACACACAGCAGCTGGGGCGCATGCATGGGTAGCAAAGGCATCTGGGTAGGGCACCAACAGCAGCCACTATGGTACCTGTTACTCTCCTTCTTATGAAACTTATCTTTCATTCTGCAGAGTAAGGTACAAACTTTTCAATATTGGATTTGAAACCTTCTGTGCTCTGGCCACAGCCTCGTGGTTCTGAAATAGATTTTCTAAAAATCTCAGCCTACCGATCAACTTGTTCAAATGTCTACACGTATGTTGAACATACACATCCACCAGAGTGGAGTTGTGGGACACGGACCCTCACACACTGCCAACAGCTCCCCCTGCTTTCGGAAGGAAGTCCATCTCCAGCCTGGTGGTCTACGGGTCCCAGTCTAGCTCTCCAGCCTTATCTCCTATCACCTCTGTTCACACAGCCTAAACTTCGACAGTGCAGTAGACTGTCAGTCATTTCCCAAAGATGCTGTGTTCTTTCCCGTCTCCCTGCCTTTATGACGCTTATGCAATAAGGATAGAATAGTACAGAAAACTGAAACCGATTCCACTCTATCCCTCAATGTTACCAGCATTATTGTCTGAAAGTACAGTTGTAATCTTCTTGGGCCCTTCTTAAAACCCTCCCATGGTCTCTGTCCTGGAGAACCAAGTCCTAAGTCCCTAGTGTGGAATGTCTTTGCTTCCTTTTCTGTCTTTGTCCTCCAGTTCTGCCATCTAGCCCCAGTTCAAATGCCCCCACCACTGTGAAGCCCTCTCTGGCCCACCCACATCTTCCAATCCACCCACAGCACTGTGTTGATGCCTTTTCTCAGCACTGGCTTTATTCTGCTATGGAGAATAGTCTGTTGTGTAGGTGCCTGCTTCTACCATCAGATTGTGAGCCTCCTAAAGGTAATGTCCTCTGCAGCACCAGGCACCAGGCTAGATACAAAGCACATGGTGGTGCAGGTGTGTTGAATGGAAGAAAAGAATGGGTTCCTGGGAGAGGCTTCACAGACACGGTGAGACTTCCACAGGGAACTCTTAGTATTTGACAGGGCTTCAAGACTGCCATAATAACAGCAGCAACAACAAAAAGTGCTAAGACCTATTATATCAGAAGCTGTGTTTAACATTCCACATGAATTCACTGATTTAACCTGATTCGGCAGGTACTATTTTCATCACCGTTTTACAGATGAGAAGACCATATCGTGGAGGCATGCGACCTGTTCGAGGTCACACAGCTAGTAGGTGGGAGAGCCACCTCATGGCCTCAACTCCATGCTGTAAGCACTGAGTAATCAGTAAGGGGAAGATTGCTAACAGCCTCACCCTTTGGATCTCTCCACCCAAGGGGCAGGCAACATGATGAAAACACGGTCACAGCACTTTTGTGAGCAACAGCGGAAAGCCTTCTGCCTTGTCCACCCCCTTTTTCAAAGGAAAATGTCTGGAATGAAAGCAAAGAAAGCAGGTTCTTGAAGAATACTTTATGTTTACATATTTATGGTTGTTGTTTTGTTTTGTTTGTTTGTTTTTTCAGGAAGTCTCTGGAGTAAGAAGAGTGCTTCTCTCGGTCTCAGTTTCCTCACGGGTAAAATGGGCTCTTGCCTGTTCTGTTTATCTCAGAATGCATTGCGTGGATTCCCCACTCAGTCATGAGCTCCACAAGAGAGGAGATTGCATCCCGCTTGCTCGTCTCTGTATCCCGAGATCCCAACGCTGCACCAGACACGTAATAGGCCTTGCTAAATACTCACTGAGTGAATGAATGGTAGGATGAGCCAACGAGGTCATGCAGTGTTTCTCAAAGTGTGGTTCAGGGACTGCCTGCTCCAGGAGCACCTGGAGAGCTTGTTTAAAGTGCAGATTCCTGGGCTCAAGGGACTTCTATACTCATCGATGTCTCAGAACTGCTGAGATCATTGCTATGCAAGTGTCTGCAAATTCTGTTCAAATTTAACAATTTAATTAAATTAACTTCAGATGAAGTTGTCACGATCTGGTGAAAAGAATAGAGGGGCAATCCTCCTATTTCTCTCCATTTTCCCTTTAATCCCTCCCTCAATTTTCTCTGTGTTCTCTCCTCCTTCTTTCCTTCCTTTCAAGTTACATATAGTTGCTGGCTCAAGCCAAGGCCTAGGAGAACAGACATAAATGAAATCCTGGCCTCTGCTCCAAAGGACCTCACAGTCCAACAGGAGAGGGGAAACAGGAATTTACGTTTGGACGTAATAAGCTCTAGAGCAGAAATAAGCTACAATGTCACTTCCACAACTTATCGGGTTAAAGAAGGTACTTATCACTTTGTGTTGGGCTTTTCGCCCTTGAGTATCATCCTGGAAATGTTGAAGATCAAAGGAACTAAGGGGAAGAGTCTTTTTTTAGGCTTTTTTGAGGTAGAATTGACAAATAAAATTGTGAGATATTTAAAGTGTACCTCGTGGTGATTTGATATAAATATACACAGCGAAAGGATTCCCACCATCAAGTTAATTAACACGCCCATCACCTCACACATTTATTTATTTATTTATTTATTTATTTATTTATTTATTGGTGAGAACATTTAAGTTCTACTCTCTTAGCAAGTTTTAATTATACAATACAGCGTTACCAACTATAGTCACCATGTTATACACTAGATCCTCAACTTTATTCATCTTATAGCTGAAAGTCTGTACCTTTACCAACATCTCCCTATTTCCCCCACCCTCAATCCCTGATAACCACTTTTCTACCTTCTGTTTCTGTGAGTTTGAGTTTTTTTTTTAAACTCCACATACAAATGATGCCAAGCAGTTGTTTTGTCTTTTTCTCTGTCTGGCTTAAGTTGTGTTATATTTTCAATCTTGGAGGTTTATTTACTCTTTTCTTGAATCGTTTTCTTCCAACCATAAACACCCTGTATCCTTCACCTTAGAAATCCAATTCTCTTTTCTCCCTAGAACTGGCTTTCCTAGGTCAATAATTCTTCCTTCCACACTATGTCATTTTTATTTATTTGTGTTTTATTTGTGCCCAGCTTAGGCACATGATAGGCAAGTAAATGCTGATGGGCTGACATATTTTAGATGGTAGTAATTAGTAATGATCCAGATATGCTCCTAAAATTCATCTTCTACATGGTACTTTTCTTCCTTTGTTTGTTCTTATTGTGGGTGGATTTTTATCATCTTGATTTTAGGTATACACACAACATCTGACATTTTTTCTGTAGGATAAATTCTGATTGCTCAAACATTTACTGTTTAGCAAAATTGGGCATGAAGGTTTGTTAGTTTAGTTCATGTCATGAGCTAAGCACATTATATTTATTGTTCAATTCAATCTTACAACATACCCCCAAGGAGATATTGTTATCCCCATTTACAGAAGAGGAACCTGAAGTTCAATTTATAGCCAGTTATTATGAATGGTACCCAGGCTTTTTTTTAACTACAATGACCAAGTGTTTTTCTTTATACCACTCTGCCTCCCACAAACCTGCGGTCTGCTCAGGAAAAATATGACCTGTACTCAATTAGTGGTCATGTCACTACACTCTTCTCTCTTGACATTTTGCCTCCCTCTCTCTTAATACTCATTTCCATAGCCCTGCACAAGGTCCATCAAAGGGCCATAAATACAGTAGCTTTTGAGAAAATAGATACAGAATGGCTGAATAAATAAATGAATAAAAAGAAACCAATAACCTAAGTGCAAGCAATGGGCTTTGGGAACACTGAAGGCATCATTTTCATTGGGGAAGTGATCTGAGACAGCTTCAAAGAGGATGTGGCTTTTGATGAGGAGGTAGCCAGTGTCGGCAAAGGGCTTTCCAGGCAGAGGAGCATGTGAGAAAGGCAAAGAGTGTACAGAGTCTGGTAGTTGGGGAAATGAGACTGAGTGAGCGTACATGAAGCTTAAGGCATACTGAGGAAATCAATGGGAGATACAATAGGAGAAAGATTGAGGCCAGTTAGTGAAGGGGCTGGATATCGGGACTCCACCTTGGAAGCAATGAGAACCATAGGCTGTGCTTGAGGGAACGAGATATAACCCAGACTGTGCAGAAAGGGCAACAAATTCAGGTCTTTACAAGTAAATCTCAGAGTTGACACTGGACACTGACACAGAGCCTCAAATTCTAACACTCAGCTCTTAGTTTCAGCTGAAAAAAATGACAAGAATTATACAATTCACGGCAAAATAAAACACTTTCCAAAAACTTATCACATTCCTCTCTCTGCAGCTGAATGAAGCCCTGTGAATTCATGCGCACATTCTGAAGAGCTCCGGAGGGCCTTGTCGAGAAGGTATTGTGTAAACCTCCTTGTCTCGGTGATATATTCTTGAGCACTTGTTTACAAGACAGAAACATCGCCTGGTGGAATTTCATCATTCCAACAGGCTTCAAGGGGCCCAAAGTCAAGATAACAATCAGTCTCATTGCCTATATCCCCTTGGCCAGGTACATGACAGTATGTGAGTCTGTGATTATCAGGACCCCCAGAGCACTGTTGTGACCCCCTACTCCCTGAGCACCTTTTGTGGGTGGAAGATGACAGGCCAGCAGAGGGACCTGTCTTTAGGGAGTGTTCAGTGTCAGATTCTTCCTCAGACCTGAGCCCTTCCCTTGGGCAGTGGGGTACTGGCCATGCCAGACCTTTAAAACCCACCAGGATATGGTCTGCCAGTGTCCTCTGGTAGAGGAAGACAGAAGGAGCATTCACCCAGAGGTCCTGAACAGAAGTCCATTGTCCTGATGACAACACAAAGGTGAGAGATGTCATATCAGTTGAAGCCCACAAAGTGCAGGAGACGCTGAGCAAATCGGACACAGTAGGCTTTCTCTCCAAGTCTGCCCTGCCTCTTGGCCACTTCATACCCTGTAGAGTGCCAGAGTACTCAGGCTCTGTCCTCCCACAAGTATTCTGCCCTCTGACCTCACAGTGACATTGGGGTCTGTAAGGCTAAAATGAGGGTCACACACACACACACACACTGCAATTTTCATTTTAACAAAGATCAAATGCCTGGGAGTAGCGCATTTTAGGCATTAACAAGGGGTACAGGAGCCCCTCTCTGATATTAGGGCCATCCCTGCTCCCCCAGATTATCCCACATCATGGATTCATCTATAGCATAGAGCAATGGACCAGACGTCTGAATACTTGGTTTCTAAGCGCATCTTTGCCATTAATGGACTATATAAATTTAGGCAAATTATTTGGATTCTCTAAGTCTTCATTCCCCATATTTGAAATGGAAATAATGCCTTTCTTCTCCATCTCACAATGTGAAAGTACCACGTAACTGGAGATGTTACTATACAGATAACTCCATCTACAAGCAAGGTTTGCCCAGCCCATAAGCCCCCATACCTGGTGATCTTCCAGGCCACTTTTGAGGCCGGCTTCCATGCCTCTGAGCAAAGAACATCTCATTGGCCTCCTCATGATTTCTCTGTGGCTCCCTCTCACTTACAGGGTAAAGTTCACACTTCTAATTTGAATAGACTAAATCCTACAGAAATTGATCTCAATCTATCTTTACTCCTTGTCTCCTGATGATGAACAACACCAGGTGGTATCTGTTGACCACCTATTATGGGCCAGGAACTGTTCTCAGTGTTTCACATACGTTAATTCATCAATCCTTACAGCCGTGAGTTAGGTATGGCTATGATTCCCATTTTACAGATGTGGAAAATGAATATGAGAAAGTCAAATGACTTGTCTGTGAATTTCACAGTTATTAAGATAAAGCTGAGATTCAAACCATAGTCAAATCTTTTGCACTGGGAGACTATGTCCCTTCTAGATAGTCCCTGGGTTTGAACCACACCCTACAACACACCCTCAAATGTGCACGTCTTGCTCATCACCAACTCTTTGCCTTTATTGATGCTGTCACCTTCCCTGCCGTGCCTTTTCCTTACTGTCTACAAGTCTAGATCTTTTTCATCTTTCGAGGCCTAATCCCACATGACTTTCTTCAGGAAGCCTCTCCTGTTGATATCAGATGACCCTCCTGCTTCCTTGGCTCCTTGGGGCTTTTATTTAGTTACTCTATGTAGGTCTGGATACTCCATCAGGTGGCAAGACCTTCGAGGACAGGGACAAGTCTTACTTGGCCTTATACCTCCCAGAGTAGGCAGAAAAGCATCCTGCACTCAGACTCCTTTACACCATGGTACCAGGTACCAGAAGATTCGGAATCCCTCTCTCATTGATGTAGACTTTAATCTTCACAGCAGGCACAAAGGCCAGGCAACCCCATTTTACAGCTGTGGCATCTAAAGCCCAGAGGGAGAATAGATTTACTGACAGGCATCAGGCAGTGAGGTAACTGCAGAGACAAGCCAGATGACAAATGTTCCCATTCCCAGACCACTGATCTTTCTACTCCACCAGCATTTGGCCCCTGATCTCTTCCAGGTACACAGTGAGTGTTTGTGGACATTTTTCAGAGGCCACATAATGTGGTGCAAAGAGTTAAGCAATAACAATAGCTAACATTTGCTGAGCTCTTAGCACATGCAAGGCACTGTTCCGAAAGCCCCATGGGCAGATCATTTAGTTCAAGCCACAACCCTGTGACGTGAAGTCCACGATTATCATTACCCCCATTTTTTATATGAGAAAACAAGTCACAGAGAGGTTCAGTAACTTGCCTGAGGTCACACAGTCAGAAAGTAGTAGAGCCAAGACTTCAACACAAAGTGACTCAAAGACTGTAGACATTATGCTCTGCTGACTCAAAAGGCAAAAGTTCTGGTTTCTGACTTGTATGTGTCCTCAGACACAGCTGGGTCCCACTCACCTTATCCATTACTCATAGGGCGGTGGTGAGGATTCACGAGTAAATGATGCAGGACACCCCAGACAAGGCCCTGAGAGTTGAAGTGCCTCGGTAAATGGCATCTCTGAGTGATGCTGTGAAGCATCTCACAATGACAGGGCCCAGTCTGTCAAAAGTTTTTCATAGCAATGAAAGAATTTGCCAAATGGAAACACATAATTAGCTATTTATTTTCAATTTACCTCCACGGAGTTGAGATAAAACCTTAAGTGCATCGTTCTAGTTGTGAGAAAGAGGTAGAGGAGAGCCAAGGTTTGACATTGAGTTTTAAAAGCTCTTAAATAATTACAGTGTTCAGAGTAAATAAGGCCTTCACGCTCCATTAGGCAATGTGTGTTATGGCTCCATTAACACACTGCTGCGATTTTCCATTTCCCATTTTTCGAAACACGCTGAGAAGGGGGCTGAAGTCATCAGTGTTAATTGATAGCTAACAGGAACAAACTTCCTAAAGGGGAATGATTTTTAGGTTCTAATTTGATTAATTATTAAAGCTACTGGTACCTATCTCTATGGGGCAACAGGAAAACCAGATAATGTTAATATTTATTCACGTGAAAACACAGCCTGGTTATAGCCCCCAGTACCTGCACCTTTTAGTGTATGTTCTTGATTTTCCCAAGGTAAATAGGAAAACCAGGATCATTCAAAGCTATTTAAAAATAAGGTACTGTTCTCACTTTCACTCCCCAGGAAATCCAGGACATATCTTAGTTGAGATGATTTGCAGAGAAGGACTCTCCTAGACTATTCTCTCTCAACCTGCCCTGGTGCTTCAACAACCCACAATACTCACTGCTTTGGTTCATAATAAAAATGCAAGCTTCACTTAATTGGGATGAGTGGTCATCTCAGTAAACACTACTCATTAACACCTTTATCATTATAGGTATATATGTAGGTATAGATGTAGATAGACAGACAGTTGGATAGTTGGATAGATAGATAGATAGACAGACAGACAGACAGACAGACAGACACAGATGTAGACATAGACACAGATATAGATGTATGGATATTTCAACCACCATCTGTAAGCTATTCTGTGTAGCGACTGAGGATTGGACTCTAGAGCCAGATTCCCTGGTTCAGATTCTGGCATCATTACTTACTACTGGGTAACCTTGAACAATACACCTAAACTTCTATGCCTCAGTTTCCTCATCTGTGAAATGGAGATTTAAAAAATGACCTCAACTGATTGTTGTGAGATTAAAGGAGTCGAATGAATATAAAATGGTTGAAACAGTTTCTGGCGTAAGTGCCTCGCTAATATCTGCTGTTACTCTGATCATTGTTTTCTCCATGTGCTAGGCCTTGTTACAAGGGATACAAAGGTGAATCAGATTTGGGCCTCGTCCTCAGGAAATTCATCACCATGGGCCTTAGGACATTTGCACGAATAACAAATACAATTTAGAAAACAGTAAGAGCCTTAGAGAGGAGCACAAGCAAAGCTATGAAGGTTCAGAGGGAATGAGAATACTTTCTAGCAGGGAGGATGAGGGATGCTTTCCAGATCAAGAGGACAGTCTACTTGGAGGGAAGGGTGTGAACAAGTGCCTAGAAGGAAAGTTGCGGAGGGTTTCCGTTTCCACTAAGAAAAGTAATGCAAAGTACTAGTACATTCACTTTTTAAACCAAGCAGGAAGAGAGAAGTCAATTAGAGGGGGTAAGGATGGGTGGGTGACAAAGTTTGAATGGGCCTTCTTAAGTTCACAATGATGGGTGGTGCCAGGAAGCACTCGACAAGACCAAAAGAGACTGGGAAGCCATAGGCCATGACCAGACTACAGAATGTGATCGTCAGTAGAAAGAACACACCAAACTGACAGCTGAAGGAAATGAGACCTGCTCCCTGCTCTGCCTTTCGCTAGCCCTGGTGAGACCTTGGGAAGTTCCCTCTCCTTCTCTGGACCCCATTTGCCTCAACTATAAAATAGGAGATTGGGGTTAATCTCCAAAAACTCAAGCAGCTTTGGCATTCCAGGACTCTACAATTTTGCCAAGAGCTGAGATTCCTGCCTCTCTGCCCCCACAATTGCCTGCTCACACATTTTTCCCACCCCTTCATTTATGCACAAGCAGACAGGATTCAAAGAACAGCACGATGAAAAATAATTCCAAAGTGAAAAACCTAGTGAAGAGTTAAAAGTATCCAAAAAGGAGCTGGAGATTGAGGTCAGAGGCCGGGCATTTCTGCAGACAGGATGGAAACAATTTTATGGCAAGGCCACTTTTTCAGGGCCTTGATGACTTGATAGTGAAGCTATTAAGTAGCTCAAACCACTCTTTTTTAATGAAGTGGTTCATTTGGACAAACACTTCAAGCTAAGAGGCGATGTTGCTGCAGCTAGAATTGAAGTGTTCTGCAAAGCATTAACACAATCTCTCACTGTCCTTTATCCTCCTCACTCCATATCAAGTTGAGTTATTTGAATTAGTGTTCAGCCAATGCCATTTGGAGCCCTTCTGTTCCCCAAGTTTCTCAAGATTCTACTATGTCACTTCTACTGACGTGATTAACTTCTCATTAACTTTAATGGAAGCTGTGGGAGTGAAGTCCATCTTGTTCTCTGGGACTTTTGCTTCTTGTTGGTAAATTTTGGAGCTTTATTTGACTCATCACTACAAACATACATCAGGTAAAGATTTCTAGGGGACAGTGGTTCCTGAAGAAAATGGAACTTCCCCATCCGATTCATTTAATAAACTAATAGATGTTCAGGATTAGAAGAATAACAAAGGTCATTGAGTCCTGTCAAAATCTGAATCTCCTTTTAACATCCCTATCAAGTCATAGTCCAGCCTCTGCTTGAAAGGATCCAAATGCTGGGAGCCAACTTCTTTCAAGTTCTCATTGTGTGACAAATATCTAGACATGTCACCATTCTGCTTACCCTCTTTGGGCACAGTCCTATTTGTATTTATGGTTCCCATTTCACTGTAAGCAATGGTTTTCCTATGACCCACTTTGACCTGCTCAGGTCCAGCCCAGTCTCAGAGAGCAGGACCTCAGACAGTATATTTGTAATTTAGTTAGGAATATTATACTGGCCCATAATCTATTGGGAAAATGTAATATTATCAGTTGTAGGCAGGTAGGATAATAACCCCCAGCTCCCCAAAAAATGTTTACATCCTAATTCCTGGTTCTGTGAATATGTTATCTTACATGGCAAAAGGACAATTGCAGATGTGATTACCTTAAGTATCTTGAGATGAGGACATTATCCTGGATTATCCAGATTGGCCCAAATGACAAAGGTCCTTATAAGAGGGAGAGAAGAAGTTCAAAGTCAGAGAAGGAAATGTGACAATGGAAGTGGAAATTGGAGTGATGTGGGCCATGGGGCAGGAAAGTCTCTAGAAACTAGAAAACGTCTAGGAAATGGATTCTTCCCTAGAGCTTCCAGAAGGAACACAGTCCTGTTGACATCTTGAGACTAATTTCCAACTCCTGAATTCCAGAGCTGTAAATTAATAAATTTGTATTACTTTTAGCCAATGAATTGTGGTAATTTGATACAGCAATTATAGGAAACTAATAAGCTGGTGATAATAAGATAAATTTATGCCTTAATGGGATGAGTTCACTTAGAGGTAGGAATCATCTTCTGTGGGACTGACTCAAGCTATCCCAATTCACAAGAGTCTGAGAGCCCAATCTGACACTAATTTTCTTAATTATGATGTATTGAAATTATTTCAACCACGACACCCCCTTTCTAGAATCAGGGTCCCTGAAAATGGAACTAATCACCAGAAGATTGTTTAGTGATAGAAGAAACAGATCAGAGAAAATTAAATAATCTTTTCATGTATTTTTTCTAGTATGGCAAAACCTAACGAATTATGCCTAACCTTTTATAATGCTCCTGCTGCTTAGATCTACAGTACAGATTCTCTCTCGTTTAGAAAGTACTGTAATCATTAGGCGATTTTCCTTCTCTAATTTTCCTTTATGATTTGCCCTAATCAGTCACAAAAAAACACCTTTCACCTTGTGTCAGTCGGGGTCACTCCTAAACACATTTCCTGATAGACAGGACCAATTAGAAGCTTCAGGACTACCACACATCTTGTATTAACTTCATCTGAAATTAGTATCTTTGAAATATCTGAGAGAGACAGAGAAAAAAAGCTATAGTTTCACTAGCAATGTTCAGAAGTCATCACCAAGTGAGTTGCTTCCTGGAAACATTCTATACATGATGAATGTCATACATTTCTACTAAATGAGCAATATTTTCTGACATTCTCCCCAAATTCTTAAGCTACGCCCTACTTGGCTCCTGTTGTCCCCTTGTCTCAGTACAGTTTTGAGCTGTAAAAGAAATCTGAGTGCATACACTTTCTTCAGTGAGGAATCTCAGAGTCACCCTTGCTCATTACCCTCCTTAAGGTCATATATCTAATTTGTCATCAAATCCTGTCATTTTTTTCCTCCAAAACCTCTCTTGATTTGTTTCCTCACTAGGTCAGGCCTCCAATTCTCACACAATCCAACAATCATATTGGATCTCCCTGCCACCAGGTCACCTTGAATTCAACCAGTGAATGCTGGGATGGGCTTCGGAAGTGGCTGCTCCAACTGCTCTGACCTTTGCCTCGTCCCAGACCTGTGTACTCACTCCTCCATCCAGAACCCTTCAAGAGTTGACACTGATTTCCACACCAAGTCCAACTCATCCAACGGGCTTACAATCTGTTCTCCACCTAGCAAATTTTTATTTCCCACTATTTACTTAATAATTATGCTAACTAGATTGCTCTCCTACAGGTCCTATCCACCAACACCCCCCAAAAATTTGCCTGTGCTGGATCTCACTCCTAGACCCACCCAAATCTAACAGGAGGAGATGCCTGGGAGTTATGACCCTTATCTAATTTGGAGTTAATATGGAAGAATAGCGCTTTGAGTTCAAATGTAACTGGATTCTAGTCTGGGCTGTGCCACAACCTCCCTGAGCCTCATCTTAAAGTAGGAATAATAATAATACTTATTTCATAAGGTTGGAAGGATTAAATGAAAGAATGTGTGTGGTTGTTGTTTGAAGTCTGGTGCTCTTTCAACTACATCGTGTGGATTCTCGAATAGAAAAAGAACAACAAACAAACAACACCAACAACAAAAACTCTCAGGATTCTGAAACTTATGCAAGCTTCTGAGTCTGAAGAACCTCTTAGAATCAGGAAATGTTAATTCCTGCTTGCTTACTTATTGACTTCCCAGAGTTGACGAGAAGATATCCCACCCCAGCGTCCATACAGTGCTAGAGTTCACAGAACCCAAGAATAGGTGGTTAGCCTGTGAGCTGAATGAGAGCAAAGAAGGGCAGCCAGTGATTTTCATACCAACAAATTCTTGGAGCATAAAGAGGTCATTCTGATATTAAAATAAAAGTCACTTCACTGATAGTCTCTGCAGTGTGTCACCACAGAGAGCTAAAGATTATCTTATACTAAAATTTGAGTTGACTCTGTCACTAATTAATCTTTGACCTCAGTTTTAAGGTCTGTACATAAAGGATAGGAGACAAGGCCCTGAATTCAATGGATTCTTCTGTTTCAGCCTTTCCAGACTTCCAAGGCTGCAAGAACTGTGAGAGAGAAAAAGAGAAGGAACAAGAGAGAGGGAGAGGGAGAAAGGGAAGGGAGAGAGAGAGTCTGGCTTAGAGTTAAAAACTGTGTACAAAATTGAATTGAAGGCTAAAGCTTACTCAATTAGGTGAGGACAGTTACTGACTTATGTGTAAAACAGGCTTCCTGGTTATCTCAGAGCTGCTTTAAGTCAGGACTTTCAATGGTGATGTCTGTCTCCCATGACCACTAACCTCATAAGACTCAGAAACCACACACTGGGGTTGCCTCATGAGAGAGTGACTAGCTCTGGAAAGAGCCAAGCTCTAGGGTGCCTTTCTCTCTCTCTCTCTCTCTCTCTCTCTCTCTCTCTCCTTTTTTTTTTTTTTTTTTTGGTGAGGAAGATTGACCCTGAGCTGACATCTGCTGCCAATCTTCCTCTTTTTGCCTGAGGAAGATCATCACTGAGCTAACATCTGTGCCAATCTTCCTCTACTTTGTATATGGGATGCTGCCACAGCATGGCTTGATAAGTGGTGCGTAGGTCTGCACCCAGGATCCAAATTGTTGAACCCCGAGCCTCTGAAGTGGAGTGTGCAAATGCAATCACTACACCACTGGGTTGGCCCCTTTAGGATGCCTTTCTAATACCAATATATCAAGCTCCAGGCAGGGTCCCTGGCTCCAACCTTGGGCCATTATGACTATCTGAATCAAGAGGCCAGAAGCCAAAGCTGAGCCCGTAGCCTCCAGAATCCCTAATGACTGGAAGAAGGAACCTTGTGTTCCCCTGACTCAGAAACACCTAAGGGAGGCCAGGGTCTCTGCTTCCAACAACAGCCTGAAGGTGCCACAAATTTTTAGACTAGTTCTGCTAAAACCATTTCCTACCTGAGTCACAGGGAACACTCAGGCTAAAGCCTTGCTTCCTGAATGGGTCTTGTTCTTCTCTTCAATAGCCACCTTCTTTCCTTGATGGCAAGATGTGTCTGATGATGTAAGACTCTTTGGAACCTATCCCTTAAAGCCTAAGCTAGAACCTAGTCCTTAGTTCTTGGTACTGGAGCCTTTCTGAACTCTAGAACTGAAGCCTTCCCAGCCAGAAGACACGGGCAGCCGAGGAGACTGAGAGCCCATGTGAGCAGCTTGGAGAATGAGAGCAATGGGCAGGAATAGCAGATTTGTACCACGTGTGGCCGTCAGTCCCCACATCCAAGTGAAGCCTAAGCATTCTTCTCCAGTGAAGCCTAAGGATTTAAGAGACCTTGTGATCAACTTGAGGTATTTATGTCCCACGAAAGAGGAGCTCAGCAGAGTCCTTAATATCCCTGCCAGTTGCCACTTTTCCAGCCTTTTCTGCTGGTCCTTCATATCCATTCAGAAAGAATGAAATGAGCAGCCAGTCCCTCTGGTCTTTCTCTTCAATGTTGCCATCCAAAACTAGTAAAATGCATCAGGATGTTATCACAACTAAGTTCATCCCAAATCAAACTGGTTTGGATGTCAGTGAATATGCTGACCTCTATGTAAGCAAAGAGAAATGTGTGCTTGGTATAGGTTAAGACAGAAACAAAAACCAAGCGACTAGAATCTGCGTGCCTAATTCCCAGGGCTGAAAAGATTCTTTTCTGTTCATCCTTCAGCCTGAAAAAACACCAAATGTGGCAGGAGCACCCTCTATTAATTTCCTGTGCCTGATATAACAAATTACCATGAACTTGGAGGTTTAAGACAACACACATTTATTGTCTTATGATTCTGGAGGTCAGAAGTCCAAAATCAGTTTCACTGGGATGAAATCAAGATCTCAGAGAGGCAGTGCTCTCTCCTGAGGCTCTAGGGAAAATCTGCTTCCTGGCCTTTTCCAGCTTCTAGAGCTGTGCTCCTTGGTTCATGGCTCCTTCCTCCGTCTTCAAACCAGCAGCTTAGCATCTTGTTTCAGTGTCACCTTGCCTACTTCTTCTGTGTTAAATCTTCATCTGCCTGCCTCTTAGAAGGACACTCATGATTACATTTACAGCCCCCTCAGATAATCCAGGATAATCTTCCCACCTCAAGATCCTTAACTTAATTACATCTACAAAATCCCTCCAGCCATATAAGGTAACATTCACAGATTCCAAGGGTTAGGACCTGGGGCCCTTTGGGGAGCATTATTCAGCCTACTACAAGTGCCCTTAACTTCGCCAGAGGTGGAAGTGGGTGGAAGATCCCCAGAAGTATGAAAAGAGGATAAATCCAACATCTTCCAAAGTAAAATTAACCTGAGAGCTCAGCAATGTACCCCGAGGTCAGGAAGCCAGCAGCCCCTCTTTCCCATGGCACCTCAAAAGTTATTAGAGCAGGAGAGGAGACCCTAATGGAGATCCAGCATGGTCTGTCAGCAGACAGATACACTCCTCAGACCACAGCGATGAGCAGGTGGGAGCACCCTAAAGGTCTGTGCCATGGGACCACTCACTCTCATTTTCTGAGGGTTTGTGCCCTTCCTGGAAGACGCAAGGATGACTTTTAAACACTTACCTTAACCTGTTGATGATTTCTGGCCTTTTCTGCTTTTGAGTCTACCCTGGAAAGAGTAGAAAGGAGTAAATTCGGTGCTGCAACATGCCAGACCCTCTATTCCTGTGCCCAGTTTTGAGCCAGTGTCCCAGAGCAAATGAAGGGCAGACACAGGGGCGATAAGGGGATTCCAGACTCTATGAGATCCTGAACCGGGTGGGCACTGTCTCGATGCTGGAGACATGAAGATGACCTTCGGGAATGTGTTTTGAGGGTCCTGTACCTCCCAGGGTAACTTCAGACCCCATCTGGACTGGGAAGGGCCTGAACCTGGAGCCTGTAGCACACACAGAGCCACTTGTCTTAACTAGTGCAGCTTCCAGTAGAGACGCTTCATTCCAAGACCCCCAAGCCCATTCCCAGAGTCAAACCAAAAACAAAAAAAAGGCAAAGCAGATACACCTCTAAGTCCCAGCCCCCAGGCTAAGATGTCTTCCTCCTATGTAACAGATCCCATCCCAGTGGGATCTCTACAGTTGAGACCTGATCCCGCTGCATTCACCTTGCCCAATACCCATTTCTCCTCCAAGATTCACGGAGCCTTAGAACTGCCAGTATCCACCAGTGTACTATGTCCATTCCTTTGCTGTACAAAGAAAGATGACCTGGCCACCAAGGACCCACGTCCCCTCTCCACTCTTAAAGGCATTCTTGTAACTCCCTTTGTCCCTCCCCGTTGAATCCCCTCACTCCTGAATGTTCAGTATTCTGGGTCCTGGGCTTGCATTTAAATCAAGTCTTCTGCATTTTAACTGCCTTTTTCCCCCTATTATTTGATGTCTTCTTTTTGTTTAATGGCTTCCAAGGGCTCCCGTGGCACCCAGATTATGTAAGTGCCGGGGCTGGGATAAATGATGCCAGCAGCTTTACAGTCCGGAAGGAAAACATTTGAAGTGAATTTAATTTCATTCTCCTGTCATTCTGGCACCCAAAGACTGGAGGAAAATGATGTGAACGTTTTCTGATTTTCTCATTCTGCAACAAGGGGAGAATTTGCAAAAGGAAAAGCTTTTTTTAATATTAGTTTATTATTTTTTGAAAAAAAAGTCACTCAGAATATGGAGTGAGTCTGCATAGCTGTTTCTTTGTTGTTCTTAATTTGAACAATCCAATGTAATTGTTTTTAAATGCATCTCTGGGGCTTCTGCTATTTTTAATTAGTGTGGCTTCATTTTTTTTTTTTTTTTTTTTTTGCTGTTATCAGTCTCGTTGATTTGTTTTCAATCTTCACACTCCACTGGTCCCTGCCTCCTCACCTAACTGTTCTGTCTCCCCATCTTATTCACTCATGGTTTTATAGAAGCTGGTAAAATTCTGAATTATCTGTGCCTATAAAGATAAAGGTCTCCAGTTCTTCCTCAGCTCCTCTCTCACCTCTTCCTCAGCTCTCTCTGCTCATGCTTAGAAACAGAATTGAGTTTATGAGGATATGTTCCCTCTGTAATGAGGAAAACCTAATAAGCTGTATCATAAAAAAGAATCATAAAATTAGAGGTGGGAGAGTATACATTTTAACTTCTCAGTTTTACTGGAAGGAGACTGCTGCCCAGCCCGGCTAAGGTCACAAGGCCAGTTAAAGGCTGAGCTGGCCTCCAGGTTGGTGGCCCATCTAAGAGACCAGTGCTGCTTTCATCGTACCCCCCACGGGCTCTGAGTTGACCAGTGAAGGACGCGGTGCAGCAACAAATGCAGGACCTGTTCCTCAGCTCCTGTCTTTCCTCCTAGAAGAGCTTGGTGGCTGCTCCAGAGTTCCTCTGCCAGGGCATTATTGTGGTGTTCTGTGGTCAAAAGAGCACAGAATTCAAAGTCGAAAACCTCAGTTCTAGTCTTGCCTTTGACACTAATCAGCCCAATGAATTTGGGTGAGTCATTTATGTCTCCAAATTTCAGTTTTCTCCCCATAAAATGGAAATCATATCTACCTGGCCTGCAGCACAGGTTGGTGACAACCGACTTCCCTATCTTTTGAAATTCTTCTTTTTTGACTTCCAGGACACCCTTTTTTTCTGGTTTTCTCACCTCCGTGGCCATTCCTCTCAACCTCCTCTCTGAGGTTGTTGTCTTCCACTCACCTCTAATGCGGCCCCCCTCAGGGTTCCATCCTCCCTCCACTTCTCTACTGACTCTGCACAATTTTCCTGGAAAATATCACCCGTTGGCTTCAGTTACCATCCATGATTTATGATTCCCAAATCTCACCTCCATCCCAGACCTCACTCCCAAGGGGAACGGCTATCTTTCTATTCACCATTTGCCTTCGGTGGTCCTCAGTACCTTAACTCAGCACAACTGCCACATACTTATGCCGCCCAGTCTCCTCTTCTGTTGCTTGTCTTGGTGAATCACTCTCCCTGATACTCTTTTGCTTACATCAGAAAGGTGGGAACCATTTTAGTTTCCTCCTAAATCCTCAGCCACGTTGAATAGGCCACAATGTTCTATTTCTTTCTCCTGAAATGTTTTTCCACTTCATCTCATTTTGCCCAACCCCATTGTCTAGTTAAGGCTCTAATTGCCTCTTATCTAGACTATTTGTTACCTGTGACCTGTCTTCTTTTCTTCCAATTTATCCCTTTCCAATTCATCATCCACACCACCATCATAGCTAACTACCCAAAATACAATTCTGATCATTTTACTATCAAAATGTTTAAAAGTCCTTCATCAACTAAAAAACAAAAAGATTAAAACTCTTTCACAATATCCTCCTTGCAAACTCTCCAGTCTCATCTATCTCCCTATCTCTGTTAGCACACATACACACACATACACACACCCAACCACACAATGTATTGGCACTACCAAAATTCTTAATTTGTATTGGAGATCTCAGACCTGCTTATACCAGACAATTTTTGGATTATCTTTGCAGTCTTAAAGCCTCCTTCTCTGAAGCTTTCACCCATAGTAGAGAGCCTTAGAAACCGTGTTTGTACCATATGATCTTCCCACTCTGTCATGTTGCTAGGGCTGGAGTGGATTCTGGACCCAAGCTGGGCCAGCTGATATTCTCTACCAAGAATTTAGAATTTAGACTGAGAGCTCTAAATTAGATATCTACGGTTCAGTGGCTTTCTTTTCTATTCTTGCTCAGCCCCATCGTGTGGCTTGGCAGTACCCTGCCCTTGGGATTTGCGGGGTGTTCATGGTTCCCAATCATACATTCCCATTCTTGTTTAAGTAAGCATGAAATTACTTTCTTTTACTTGCCACCAAATGAATCTAAGTCACTCATCAACATGTTAAACATCTGCTTTTCCCCTGACTGACTCATCCTCCAACTTTTTTCATCTTATGAATTTCTAAAATCCTCAGGACCCGGCTCAAGCATCGCCTCCTCTGCAAGTCTTCAATATTCCCACAGACAAATTTATTTACTCCAGCCTCTGAGCTGCAACTGTATTTGCTATCACACTTGGTCATAACTTTGTTTATAAGACAGTTTATAAGACCATGAACTCCTTGAGGGCAGGGATTATGCCATATTCATGTCTATATCTCCAACACTAGAGGAGAGTTTCACACATAGTAGATACTCAATACGTTTATCTTGGGTGAGTGAGTGAATTGATACTTGTGAAAAGTGGTCTATAAACTATTAAGGTCTACACAACTATTAGTTGGAATTTTTAAAAGAAAGCTATGTTCTTCAGGTATAAAACAAGGGCCTTACACTCTAATCTAATCACTAGATGATCCTATCCAGTCATCCCCTCAGTCCTAAAACTCAGATTAATGTTTCGTCCTGAGTTTTAAATGCATCACGCATATTATCCAGTGATCAGTCCGCTTTCCATAGAAATTAAGACAAACATAAGAGGAAAGAAACATATGGAAATAGCTAGCAATTTAGAGAAAGAGAAGGCCACATGCTAACAGGCCAGCCTTCCATATAGCTCTCTGTCTTTTATTTGAAGTCATTTTAAGGTTGAATTGTCAGAAAACATTTTGACAACCTACTTCAACATTTTGTTTTTGTTCTGGGGCTGCAGGGTATAGCAAAACCATCTTTGTTTTGACCCCTGCAAATGCTTTTTAGTTTTTGAAAGAAATTGAAAAATGCTCACATACCGTATTCGTTCATCCTCCATCCATCTCAGGGAAAGACTCTTCTCCCTGCATCAACCACCCTAAAAAAATATGAACAAGCAGTGGTGACATTTCTTCTTTGAAGTCCGAGGGAAAAATCTAGATCAGAGCGATACACCTTGGAACTGATTTATCGTTCTTGAAACACACCCTGCATTTTCCCGCCTGTGTTTTCGCCATCTATCCTCTCAACTTGGAACAGCATTTCACATGCTTCTATTCTCCACCATCTGTCAAAAGCTCAGCTCCTCCTATTTCTCTGAATAGGAATGTCTCTCCTCTTGGCTGCAGTCCTGTAGCAATTGCTTCACACCTCAACTATAGAACTTCCTATACTTCCATGAACATGACAGTCTTCCCTCTAGGTCAAAGCCCTCTTGGGCTCCTCAAGGTCAAATTCTGAGTCTCTGAATATCCACAGCACCTAATTGGTACCTCAGTACTCACTGGTGTTTCTTATAATTAAATATATACAAAGAAGATGTTATTCACCATTCCTCCTTGAGGACTGAGTGACACTGCGCTGAGTTTAAAATTAAACCCAGCTAGAATTAGGAGGCCCATTTATCCAGCTCTATTCATTATATTTTAGTGAACAACACAGCCTTCCCAACTCTACCTCCCTAAGGACCAAATTGTCTTAAATTATACAATTAACTTATATCTGACTGATACCTACAGGTGTCTTTGAGGAGATGGTGCAATGAGCACTGGTAAGAAAATCAGGACAACTAAGTTTTGACCCTGAGTGTAACATTGGATATGACCGTTTTCCTCCCTAAACCTCACTTTGGTCATCTAAAAAAACAGTCTTTGGTGTTTGAGAAAATGTCTTCCTTGGTTTGGTGACAGTAACTGAACCAAAAAAGCCAGAACAGATAAGCTTTCATTTCAACCAATAGCTAATCAGTATAGTCAAGGTACCATGATGCAGAGGCCGCCAAAAAAGAAAAAGAAATTGATATATTTCACCCTGTACTTAAAATCCTTCTTTCCTAGATCTTTAGAATGCTTTCTCACTCTCAGAAAACAAAAACAAAGCAGAACATAGACCACATTCAAATGTGTGCAGAGATGGGTGAGAGAATCAGAATACGTGTCACATGCAAAAAGCTGGAAAGAACTGAAGATGGCTAGGAGGGAGAAGAAAGCACCCGGGTGCAGCAGGAGAGCCAAAGCACGGGAGCTCTCTGCAAATATTTGGAGGGCTTTCCTTGAAGGAGTGCTTGGACTTGTTCTATCCAGTCCCAAGTTACCTCAGGAGGCAATGAGTCCCCCATCATTAGAGGAATTCAAGCAGAGTCTGGATGACTTCTGGTTAGAGAAATGGCAGAGCAAATGCAAGTATTGAATGATGGATTGGCACACAGCCTCAAGAACAGGTTCAAGCTCTGAATGATGGGTTAGCACATGGCCAGAGAGTACTATGATTCTTTCTCTGTGGTCCCACCACATGTGGCTCTGGGACAGCTCTCAGGCCAGTATTAGAAGGTTATTGGTGAACCCCTGGGTGGTGGTGGAGACTGTTACAGTAATGAAATTCACTAGATTTCAGTTTACCAGCTTCCTATAGCAGGTTAAACAGCCTTGGGCTCTAATGGCCCTGGCCTAACCCCAATGAACAGTTGGTTTTCTTTGTGACCAGATCCACCCAGGCAGATAAAGCCTTTGCTGTTTAAGCCCCAGGTCAGTCCTGATTCAGCTCCTTCCAGATGGAGAACGAAATAGCACAGTTCAGCTTTTTAAACTAGTGTCTGATATGTTCAGCTATCTGTCTCCCCTAGAACTACCCGATGGGAACTTACGCTAACTGGAATCAAGGGAGTTTAGAAATACCTGCTGAGATTCAGAGTATTCTCCCTATAGACAATTTCAGAAGAAACAATTTCAGTGAGCCCAAATCTTGATAGGATGAATAAGAACAGAGAGGCAATAGGTAGCTGGACTTAATTCTATATATATATAGGTTTTCAAATGTAGCAAGTTATAATGCAAAAGTTGCCAAGAAGCATGGAGTTCCTATGGCTAAATGAAAAACACTATGAGACCTGCAGAATTATTTTGATTTTAATTTGTTTTTCCTTTGGTAAAGAGAGAGTATCCATTCTTATAGTGCTGAGAAAGATCTAATGATGTCAACAGCTTCACTCTCCCATACAAATTTGAAAAAACCCAAATGCTTACCAACAGAGGAATGCATAACAATTCTGATATATTTGTACAATGAAATACGATGCAGAAATTAAAATGACTGAAAAAATATAAATGGAAAGATTTTAAAAATATAAGCTACTATTCATAAAGATTGGTAAAGCTCAACGCAATTCGACAGATTATTTATGATTACATACATATATAGTAAAAGTGCAAAACCATACGCAAGAAGCATACACACTGAACCCATGATAGTGTCTGCTTCTAAAAGGAGAAGAATGAGAACATGCCTGAGGGGGAAATAAAAAGGGACTCCACACGTATGTCTTTAAAATTTTGGAATAAAACACAAAAACTAAAATATCAAATGTCACCTTTACCATGGTGAATTTCCTAACATACCCAAGCCTCATATTTTTCCTTATTGTCTTAGAACAGTGATTCTCAAAGTTTAGTGTGATCAGAATCTCCTGGAGAACTTGTTAAAACACAGATTTCTGGGGGCCCGCCCAGTGGCATAGTGGTTAAGTTTGTGTGCTCTGCTTCAGTGGCCCGGGGTTTGTGGGTTCAGATCCCTGGTGCAGACCTACACATTGCTCATCAAGCCATGCTGTGGTGGCATCCCACATACAAAATAGAGGAAGATTGGCACAGATGTTAGCTTAGAGTCAGTCTTCCTCACCAAAAATGAAACAAAACAAAAACACAGATTTCTGGACCCACTCCCAAAATGTCTGATTTAGTAGCTCTGGGGATGGGCCCAAGAATTTGTATTTCTAGCAAGTTACCAGGTGACTTTAATGTTGTCGATCCAGGTTCACACTTTGAGAACCAATGTCTTATAGTTACTAGTGAACCTTCATTCAGAGTTTGAACTGCCTGATGACAGAGGTTTTAGCTTGTTAATCTTTGTAACTTCCACCTAGCAAATAGGCCATTGATAAATATTTGTTACTTGAAAGAGCTTATCACTAAAAAAATCCCTACACATATACATATGCACACACACACGCACACATATACACACAAATATTCTACACTATTACAGTCACTCAACAGCATGCAAATAAATAATACATTAATGGTAATAAATTGGCAATTTTAGAAAGGCAAATAAAATGTTACCTGGGAAGGCAGACCTTCCTCAGGGAAGGCCTTAAGTTATGGTTAACAGTGTCTTATCTCCAACAGGATGTAACTCTCAAGTCAGAGACTTGAGGAGAAGTACATAGGGAAGCCTCAGGTCGAGAGAGGAGACAAAAACAAGGACCCCAGATAAGAATACTGTAGTGCTTTCATCATGTGATACCTGCTCATTCACCTCCTCCCAACATTCTGTGAGAAGATCCAGAGACCCTCTCTTCACCAAGGCTGTGAATGGGAAGCTTCACAAAGAGCTCTGTGGAAGCTCATACTGCCCTTTCTCTGTAGGCTGAGAATGACAGTGAGAATTGTTACCATAAAAATGGACTCTCTGAATTCAGATGCGATCCCAGGATGTTAGAGGCCAAGTGGTGGGGCTTAATCACCAGAGAAGAGGTGGATGTGCTGACCATAACAAGCGGCAGAAGGAAAGCATAAATCAAAGAGATCTTTGGCATTGTTTAACTGATCCTGGTGTCCCTAAACCTGAAATGAATGGACAGCTTTACTTGATTCTTCAGAAGAGCTGGTCTTAATTTTGAGCTCTGTCATGTAAGTTATCTGTGACATTGGTCAAATTACTTAAATACCTTGAAGATCAGTTTCTACATTTGTAAAAGATGGAAGTATAAATTCCTGCCTAATGCCTAGTTTATGAATTATAAAATCTGAGAAATTCAATGCTCATGTGCCCAGCCATGAACCAATCCCTATCACCAGGGGACGGCATATTCTAAACGGCTTAACCTGTTCTAGTATCAATCCTGGACCAGAAGTGGAGTCAATCTCATGCCAGCCACATGGCTGAGAATGCACAGAAGGAGGATTTACCAAAAATAATTCAGGATGCTGCTGTCAAAGAGGGGAATAGGTATCAGAGAAGAAATGGGAGGAGAAAGAGGGCGAGAAGGACAGAAGCAACAACATCAGAAATCTGTCCACTGCAATGACACATGGGTGATCCATAAATAAGTGTTTTGATAAATCACATGGAGAAAGAACATGAGAGGCAAAAAGTTCTAGAAGATTTTATGAAGGCTATGGATCTTGAGTGGTCTTACTCATGAGTACATCATGCTAACCCGTATATAATAACAAATAAAAATGATAACGAAGAAAACATCAGTGAAAAGTCTGGTAAAATCATTGCCTTCCATTCTTGTGTTTGGGAAGTGAATGGGCAAGCATAGAGGTAAAAATGAGGAAGAAAAAACTGTGTCCTAGTTAAATTTGTAAATCTTGATTATCATAATGTGCATTTTGTAGTCAAATAAATTGCTACCCAAGGATAGAAATTCTAGGGTAGCTTAATATTTCCTTCATAAAGTGGGCCACCTGACCTTAATGGAGCACTATAACTGAAAGTGTACTTTTGTGTATTTTTTATACAGGAAAAATAGAATTGAACAGCAATTAACTGGGAATGCATTATCTTTCTTAACTATTTGAACTCTACCCTAAAAGCCTGAATTTCTTTTAAATGTTACTTATTTTAATAGAACTATTTAATATCTGGATAACAATTTCACCATCCTAATGGGCCATATTCCAGAGACACATGAAGCTAATAGAAATGAGATGACTACTTATGTGACCTAGAATATTTATCTGAGACCTTGAGAAGTCTATCAGCCTCAGTGGTGTAAAAGCCTACTTAGTGAAAGTTGACCTTATCTATAAATTTCAATGAAAATTCTCAGGCCAACTTTTCACAAGATATACCTATAAGGCCAGAGGGAGAAAGGTATAGCTGCTACCCAGTCATAAGTGAGGCAAATGCCATGGCCTGTGGACTAAAGACTGAGACCAATAGAATCGTAAAGCTTCAAGCTAAGAATTCCTACAGCCTGGGTTGTATCAAAACCTATGTGTGTAGAATGAGGTGAGAGAAGAAGGGCTTAAAGCCTGAGGTTATTAATTTTATTTGTTTGTTTGTTCAATCATTTAGAAAAACTAAAACTATGATACTGAACATGCAAAAAATTAAAAAAAAAAAAAAGATTCCAAACAATTCCCTGGAAGCAGTGCCTCTAATGGAGTCATAAAGCCAAATCTGAATCCCAGAACCTAAACCTCTTTCTCCTCTGACAGTAACTGAACAGTGATACCCATTTGCATTATATATGGGAGAGCTGAATTAAGAGGTTCTGGAGCTGATCTGCTTTTAATTTGCCCAGCAAGTTGCAATTTCCCTTTAATTCACCTCTACCTCTGAAGATACAGTGGGGAGAGCACTGGATTGGCAATCAGACAACCTGGTTTCATCTCCCATTCACCAGCTGGTGACATCTTGGGCAAGTTACTTAATCTCTCTGGTTCTCAGCCTCTTCATATATAAAAGAGAAATATTAACACTTTTCAAGCTGACCTAGATTATGTTGAAAAAAGTATATCATGATTCCAATAATTTATTTATTACATCCAGAATAAAGTTATTTAGGCTCTCAAACCATAATTTAAAAACTAATAAGGAGAATAATTTAGAGAAAAAAAGAGAGGGAGTTGCGGGTTCCTTTCTTCTTTCCTAGAACTCAATATAAACCTTCATTGTAACATTTGGTAATTTTTAATGAGTATGTTTTACCTAACAGACTCAGTTCCCTGAAAGCTGGGACCTTATCCTACAAATTTTGTTTCTCAGTCTCCAGCAAGTCCTTGACACTGAAGAACATTCTAGCAATGAGAAACCAAACACCTGGAACTAAAGCACTTATTCTCAGTTACTAAAAAACTAGAGGCGGTCATGAGGTGTTGGCACCCTAGTCCTGTGGATATGGGTCATGACTTCTCTGAAGACCATCTCTCCAGGCACAATTCTGTCTCCTTAGCGTGAGAGTTCCTCTGCTTGCTGGGAACAGCTCCCTGGTCTCCTCTCTAAGACAGAATCATTCTTTGCTTTTCAGGTCTAATTTAGTGAAAGACTGTCTCCCTTGAGTTTCTTTTCCTCTCAATCGATACCTTTACTGTTTCTTCCTAATGACTTTCTATAATCACAGGAAGCTATTTTGTATCAATTGTCTTGTTATCTCTCAGATGCAGACAGACCAGTTTCTGAGTGGAAGGTGAAGAAATTCCAGGGACAAAATTAGCATTCACATCAGACTAAGGAAACACAACAATTATCTAGAAAGGCAGATTCCTTGAGGGACAGTGTAGCAGAACAATCACAATAACCCAGTAGTAAGAGAGGGAGAAGGCTTTGTCCAGACTCTGCGTCAACTTACCGGGCATCTTGGGCAGGTAACTTAACTTCTCCATATGTCAGCCTCCAGGAAAATGAGTGGTGAGGATGAGATCATCTCTGAGCCCTCTTCCATGTCTGATACTCAGAATTAAAGTTATACTTTGTGCCTCCATAAGACAGAATTTTCTGTATACTGATAACAGTTTGCTAAAGTCAAAATAATTGGTCCTGCATTGAGATAGAGAACGGATCTACATGATCCTGAAATAAACAATGTGATAAAGTGTTAGTGAATCGGATTCTCTATAACTGTGAGTCCCTTGTGGTGGAGAGGTAAGCAGGTCCTACTGGGGAGCTTTGTAAGATGGTTAAAGAAAACTGACCTTATTGAAGCTTCCAAAGTGAGTGAGTCTGTTAATCACATGCTTAATAGTTATTAAAATCAAAACCACATGCTGTATCTTTCTGGAGTCACATCAGCACCACATAGAATAGCCACTAAAGTTGTTTTCCTCTGCTGACTAAAGCACTAAGGAAGAATGTCCTTAGTTGTCACCTAGTAAACAGAGATTTGTTTCACTTGAGACTACTCATGGATCATTCAGTCATTCTTCAATAAACACTGAGAATCCACTATGTGCAAGACACTGTATGAGATCCTGAGTGGACCATACCTGTGAATCAGACATGTATCTACTCATTGGAAGTTCACACACAAATACTCACTCTCTTACATACACTCATACAACTATAATAAATGGTTCGTGTTAATGTCATCAAGTTGATTCAGACCCCTAGTGACACTGTGTACAGCAGAGTGGAACCCTGCCTTGTCTTTTTGAGCCATCCTCTCACTTTCCAGGACTGTATCAAAGAATACTCTACTGCTGTTCATAGGGTTCTCATGAACCCTCATAGGGTCCCAATTTGTTCAGAAGTGGTTGGCCAGGTCCTTCTTCCTAGTCTGTCTTCATCTGGAATCTCCACTGAAACCTGTCCACTGCGGATGATCCTGCTGGAATTTGAAATACCGGTGGCATAGCTTTCAGCACAACAGCAACACACGGCTGCCACAATAAGACAACTGATAGACAGGTGGTGTGGTTCCCTGACTAGGAAAAGAACCTGGGCCATGGTAGTGAGAGTTCCAAATCCTAACCACTAGATCACCAGGGCTGAATACAATAAATGGTAGGAAGTGACAAATAAACACCATGGAAGAGATGCAGATTAAGTATTCTGAGAAGGGAGATATCCTAATTAAGGACATAAAGTAAGAATTTTATGGAGCAAGAAGCATATAAAATAAGTCTTGAAAGCTGGGTTAGATTTAGACCTGCAGAAACAATAAGAAATAACAAAAGCAAAGAAAGAGAAGCTAGGAAGCATGGCTATGTGAGGACAAAATTAACACCAGTTACACAACATCTAACACTTACCAACTGTTTACCATGTACTAAAAATTTTAGATACCTGGTCTCAGTGAATCCTCATAACTCTAAGGGATTGGTTCTATTAGTGTGCCTATTTTCAGATGAGTAAACTAAGGCCCAGAAAAGAAGAGGAACTTGCCCAATCCCTTCCGTTATAAGAAATAGCAGGTTGTTCAGGACTTCTGAAGCCTGTGGTTGTGGCAGGGAAGAAGGAAAATTTAATCTGAAAGCTGTTGTCGCTGGATGATAAACAGGCTAGAATGCCAGATTCTTCCAGTGAATCAAACCAAGGAAGAACTCAAATGAACTGAGTAGAAAGTAAAAAGTAAAACCTTCAATACATCTTTTTTTAAAAAGCTACATTCCATATATTAATTAAAATGGTAAAAAAAAAAAATCAGCATTCCTCTAGTACTCTTGTCAATGTCAAAACACAGAATGGCAGTCACATCTGAAAGGGACATGAGCGCTGTTGCCAGTACAACCTTCTAGTTATGAAGGTTGGAAAACGGAGACTGAAAGATAACTACTCCTGATCAAACGTTCCATTCAATTTAAGCTTTAAATAAAGAATAAGAATATATGTGGGCACATGAATACATCCTTCTTGCCAATTATTTCCATACTACTACTGGGAACTGACAACTAAAGATAATACTAAAAACTTCAAATCCCCTGGCACTCATACAATCTATGCACTGCTCAGAAAACAATTAAGTTGCGGTCTCTTCTGTGCTTTAATCATAATAATGTGATTCTATTACTCCACTGAGTTGGTTGGTAACCAGATGTACATAAGGCATTTAACACAGACAGATCCCCTAAGTGGACATGCATTAATTCTCTCCTAAATGTCTTGTAAATAAAAGATGCGCCAGAACCTGAAAGGATGTTCTGTTTTCACAGAGATTAGTAAAGTGGGTTGGATTTTCTCTTGTTTGATCAGCCATTCAGGAATTAACTTCCACTAAGCCATGTTCATATTAAAAATGTGTATTATCTAGCACAAATATTTTCTGTAAAATATGAAATTCCTCTTAGATGTTTATATGCTGCCATTGGTAAGCTCATACTATGGGGATTTATAAAGAGTTTATGTATTTATATTTGGTTTATTATTCTAGCAGCTATTCAGAGATACAATTGACAGTTAAAACACAGCCCCCAAAGGAGCATCTATTTGGACGTTCCTTTGAACAGAGAACAAAGGGACAAGGTCACTGTGAGTTAAATTAGCAATGATTTTATCTCTGTCATAAGCTACTCCATGTAGTATTTATTATAATGCTAATAATTATAGTTAGCATGTATTGATCATTTTTACTATTGTTTGCATTTTTATTTGACTCTCATTTTGATAAAATCAAAAGAAGACTTGAGATCTCTCCTTCAGTTATTCTGTGATTATGACCTTGTGCTCTGATACCCTCAGTAACGCAGCATTCACTGATGTGACCCAACACACTCGTTTCTTGTAACCCATAGTACTCTCATGCTGGAATCTTGTAATAACAGTGATATTTGCCCTGAGAAAAAAATTATAGGAGCTTACTTTTAAAATTGAGGCAGTTGCTTAGCCTTGTTCAGTTACAGGGAGTGTTGTCAAAGAAGATATAAAATTAATGGTGATTCTCCAGATAAATGTTCACAGACCAGAAACAAATTTTAAAGGCTCAGAATTTTATTTTAGCTATTTAAGCCAGCTTCTTTCCTCCAACTTCTGAATGATTTTTCCCTTCCATTCTTTATATGTTATATATTTTAAATATCAGCCTGGTAGGATAGTTGGAGATTTCAGCCTGCCTACCCATCCATACTCATTTCAATATACAATTTTAAGTGTATTTAATATGTGATTGATGTTTGTGGAAGCCCCTTCCAATAATTATCACTGGATTATAGTTAGAATTCTCAGCGTTATATGAAATTATTTAAATTTGAAATGACCCAAACTATAAGAGTTACCATTTAAAGCAGAACCTTTATTACCACAGGGAATTTTAAACAGTATGTCTGTGAGATTTGGAGTGCATATTTCAAGCAACTCGACTGAAATCATAACTGAAGTTCATCATATATTATTGAACAGAAAGGTCTACTCAATAAGAAATCAAATTCTTGTTTTCCATAATTTTATTTTGTATTTACAGTCTTCGATTTCTAATGTAAGGATCTTACTGAAGATTCAGGGCATTAGGGAAGAGAGACAGGGTTTGGAGGAGAGGAATCAGAGGTCTTATATGGACAACAAGCGTTAATAAAGCTAACAGGATGTGAAAGTCTTCCAGAAGAAATTCTTGCAGCCAGCTTTGCGTTCTCGGGGAGCCATGGCCGGGTTTGAGTTAGCAGATCTCTGCAGCTCCAGCCTCATTTCATCCTGCTCAGCAGCCTGGGACAAATCTTCAGGTTCCAGGGCATCGTTCTCTGTCTGGTTGGGTTCAGACAGTAGCTCTGCCAAGAAGTACTTGGCCAGTTCCTGTGTGGGGTAGAAGAGAAGGAGAAAGAGAGAGGGAAAGAGTCAGCATGATGATGATGATGGAGAAGAAATAGAAAAGCCTGGTTTGGAAAGCAGATTCAGACACACCCCAAACCCAAATCACAGCTGTGGACTTTTTGTCACAATTAAAATGTTAGGAATATAAAAATAAGGGTAGTTGTTATGATCACCAAGTTACACAAAAAGTCTTCAAAAATTCAAATGTTTCTGCAGGTTATCTGCCTCTGTAGGCTTAAAACACACACATTGAAATAACAGATCATTAAAACAGTTTTGCAAAGATCAAACATGCCAACAGTTTGTTTAATTCAATTTCCACATCATGAGCTACAAACTGGAATTGTTTTAACCATTTTTGCTAAGTCCGTTGAGGGGAATGAGACCTTTCACAATCTTAAATATATTGTGTTCCGTCTGTAGAATGCCCTTCAGCCCCTAGTCCCACTGCGTGGAAGGGAGGTACTGCTTAGGAAGGTAGCAGCTTCAGAGGTCCGCGCTTTCAGCACCTGGGTCAGCACCTCCCGTGGTCAGCACCGGGGATAGATGCCACCATCCTTTCGTGCTCAACCGCCCAGATCTTGGAATTTTCTTGAACGCCAAAGAACTCACCTGAACTGTGATCTACTGCTCTGATCAGGAAAAAAAAAACAAGAGATAAGAGGGGATTCTGGACTTTGAAAGTTTTCCTGAGAGCTTTGGAAGCTGAGGGACCCAGAAAAGCATCAAAATTCTTCAGGAGCACCTCTTAAGTCCACCCAAAGGACAGGGAAATGGCTAAGAGAAGGTTGGGGGATTCGGGAGAGGGGAAAGAAGACGTCGAGGGAGACTCCTTACCTGCTTCCCCGCGGCAGCAGCCAGGGACTTCTGCAGAAACTGACGGAGTCGGGGATCCGAGGGCGCGCCGGTGACACCGCCCAGAGCCATGACGATGGAGAGCGCGGCCAGCGCGCACTGGAGGCGGCAGGACAGCATCTCGGCGGCGCCGGGGAAGCCGAGCTAGAGGGCGGTTGGTCAAACTCTAGGAGCGGATCCGCAGGCAGCAGCGACGGCTCTGAACCTCGCGACTCCTAAAGCGGCTTGTGTGCTCTCCACCGTCTCCCTCCTTTTTAAACTCTCTCTCTGACGTCAGACTAGGAGGCGCCCCCAGATCTCACCAGCGCTTTTACGCACCATTACCCTCGTGAAATCAATCACAGAAGTGAGAGGAGGCTACACAATCCAAAGTGACTTGCTTTAAAAAAATCCTGCACACGCTCAGGCCCACACTCTTCCACACAAGCCACGCTCTCTACACCATTTTCTATATTCATTTAGTGCTACGCACATACACATGCCGTAATTTCAGTTACACAGAGCATATGTGGACACTCAATTACACACAGAGCTTCGAACGCTCAGCCTCTGAAGAGGCAAATGCACCATCACACACAGCTGCTTACACATAAACGAACCCTGACAATGTGATCTATCATCACACTCAATCATTTTAGGAGGACCGAACAAATACAAAAATGTATGTGTGTGACAAGCGGAGATTCCAAATCATTCCTCTAAGGACAGATTTGAGAATGCAAAGTGGATGTTAGAAGGACTGAATCTTCTCTTTCTCATTATCTCTGTAAAATGTCTTGTGGATTAAGATGTAATGGGCTCTAAAAGAATTTCACTTTTCTCTATAATGGAGGAGAAGGTACCCAGGCTCATCTTCCATCCCTCTTTGTCAGCAGCTGAGAGACTTCTGGTCTGCCCGCCTCTCTACAAAAAACGATCAAAGGGAAAAAAGTGAGAGTGGCTTCATTTTGGTGCCTAGGAACTTGGAGTTAGAAAGAAAACTCAGAAATTATCTACTAATCCTCAGAGTTTAAGTCACTGAGGCCTAGAAACGGGCAGTGAAATGCTCTGGTTCACATACTGCACAGTTGGAGCAAGGACCGGAACTCCACATACCAAGGCTGGGGTCCTTTTCCCTTAACTCTGAGTTTTCTTACAGATTGCTGGCCTGTAAGAGCAGTTTCAGGTCATGGACCCCCAGTGTGGACATGCAGAAGTCCAGGAACTCCCTGAACATGTGTGACCATTACTATGTGTTGATGTGTGGGGAAAAAATCAACAGACCCTTAGTCAGATCCAATACTCCTCTAGTCCCCACACACACAAAAAGCAAGTTTAAGAAACACTGTCCTAGAATTCTGATTGTGGTCTAGTTAGATGTTTGCTGTCCAGATCAGAGTTCTGACAGCTTTTTTTTTTCTTTAATACTTCCTTATCAAGGAAGAGGCAACTAATGTCCTGGCATGGGCCAGATGATGCCTTCAGGCTCTCCAAGGCTGACGTTTTATGACCTTCAAGCTCATAAAAAACTAAAAAGATATGCTGTGTCTCCAGAAATCATGTGAAGTAGAGAACTTGGTCGATCCTGTCACCATCCATGCATCTTATATGTATTCTCAATACTTAGACCAAGACCACAATGTTGAGAGGCAGGAGGGTTGGGAAGTGTCCTGAATGGCTTGGATAATCGTCACCATCTCCTTTTGTGTCTGCCTGCCAAGGCAATGGGAGAGTACACAGCAAAGAGTGCTAAAGCTTCCAGAGCTTTTAAGTCCAGGCAAGGCTAAGCACAAGTGGGGCATTAAAAAGTCACTCACATGTGTTGGAATCGTCTGGGAGAGCAATGAATCTGGGGCTGTGTAACCCAACCCCAGGAAATAAACATTATTCTCTCTATATATCCTGGAACCCTCCTTGACCTCTAAGTGGGGACTCAGAGTCTAGTTGTATCAGCCCAACTCTCCCTAGACACCCCAGAATGATCTCACATCTCCACCTAGGACTTGCGTCTTGGCAGGTCTATTGAGTAGAGAAGGAGAGTTTTCCTAAAACAGGAGCCAGCCTAAGAACAAACAGCAGCTCCACCATCTTGCTCCGTGCTCTGGGATCTCTTCTGTCTCCCTCCCTGGACTCCTGCTCCTCTGCTTCCACATCCTTATCCTCCTCCTCTACAGTCCCTCCTCTCTTTTCTTCCTGTTTTTCCCTAATCTTTCTCTGAATTTCTCTCTCAGAATCTTCTTTATTCAATCCTTCTTTTGCCTCCTCTCCCCACTCTCTATCCTCATTCCTCTTTGCTGTTCTTCCTTCTCCTGGATCATTTTCTGACTTCAGTCTGGTTGGATCTGACTCTTTGCCTGCCTTCCCTGCACTTCTTACTTTCCCTCCCTGGCTAGCAATGTCTAGCCCAGTCTCTGCCTCTCATATCTCCCTCCCGAATCTCCCTCCTTCCCTTTCTTCTTTCCCACCTTCACAGCTGCTTCTCACCAAAATGCTCACAATCTCTAACTGTGTAAGAACCTGCTTGGGAGTCGTGAAGTCTAGGTTGCTTGCCTACACCCCTGAGGAAGTGCTGAGCTGTGGATGAGAGGACTTCGGGTTGTTTGTTTTGTTTTATCATCCTTGTATTATTAAATGAGTCTAAGAACCACTTAAGAGGGAAGAGAAGCCAGGACAAAAAACGAAACAAATTCTTCCTTAAACCCCCCATGGCCAAGTTTTGCATAAAGTTTGGCTTGGCACTAAGGCACTTCAAACCTCCCCAACCTGAGCCCTCTGCAGCCAACCCCCACGGCCTCTCTCTCAAGTCCCAAAGGTTGGGAGGGGGAGGTAGTTTGTTTTTGTACTGGGGACCCTATTTCCTAGTCCTTGGTCACCAGGATTCCACCCCCCACCCCATCCTTATGCAGCCCTCTGTGATTCACAAAGCACTTTTTCACCCTCATATCAGCACATGCTAACCCCATCTCACAG